>NW_028262290.1:104450000-104597825 GCF_047370975.1 Nipponia nippon | reverse complement strand
GAGCTTTTGGTCCTGGCACCTTTGGGGTGGGAGGAATCCCTGGACGTTCGCAACTGCTGAGCTGGGCTGCGGCTGTACTCAGCGGCCCAGGCCGAGAGATTGTATTGGACTTTGGGAGGCTGCAGAAAGAGGGAGCGCCAGCGTTTGTGGGGCTGTGAATGGGGTTGCCTGGGTCCTTGAAGAGCAGCAAGAGCTTTTGGTCCTGGCACCTTTGGGGTGGGAGGAATCCCTGGACGTTCGCAACTGCTGAGCTGGGCTGCGGCTCTACTCAGCGGCCCAGGCCGAGAGATTGTATTGGACTTTGGGAGGCTGCAGAAAGAGGGAGCGCCAGCGTTTGTGGGGCTGTGAATGGGGTTGCCTGGGTCCTTGAAGAGCAGCAAGAGCTTTTGGTCCTGGCACCTTTGGGGTGGGAGGAATCCCTGGACGTTCGCAACTGCTGAGCTGGGCTGCGGCTGTACTCAGCGGCCCAGGCCGAGAGATTGTATTGGACTTTGGGAGGCTGCCGAAAGAGGGAGCGCCAGCGTTTGTGGGGCTGTGAATGGGGTTGCCTGGGTCCTTGAAGAGCAGCAAGAGCTTTTGGTCCTGGCACCTTTGGGGTGGGAGGAATCCCTGGACGTTCGCAACTGCTGAGCTGGGCTGCGGCTCTACTCAGCGGCCCAGGCCGAGAGATTGTATTGGACTTTGGGAGGCTGCCGAAAGAGGGAGCGCCAGCGTTTGTGGGGCTGTGAATGGGGTTGCCTGGGTCCTTGAAGAGCAGCAAGAGCTTTTGGTCCTGGCACCTTTGGGGTGGGAGGAATCCCTGGACGTTCGCAACTGCTGAGCTGGGCTGCGGCTGTACTCAGCGGCCCAGGCCGAGAGATTGTATTGGACTTTGGGAGGCTGCCGAAAGAGGGAGCGCCAGCGTTTGTGGGGCTGTGAATGGGGTTGCCTGGGTCCTTGAAGAGCAGCAAGAGCTTTTGGTCCTGGCACCTTTGGGGTGGGAGGAATCCCTGGACGTTCGCAACTGCTGAGCTGGGCTGCGGCTGTACTCAGCGGCCCAGGCCGAGAGATTGTATTGGACTTTGGGAGGCTGCCGAAAGAGGGAGCGCCAGCGTTTGTGGGGCTGTGAATGGGGTTGCCTGGGTCCTTGAAGAGCAGCAAGAGCTTTTGGTCCTGGCACCTTTGGGGTGGGAGGAATCCCTGGACGTTCGCAACTGCTGAGCTGGGCTGCGGCTCTACTCAGCGGCCCAGGCCGAGAGATTGTATTGGACTTTGGGAGGCTGCCGAAAGAGGGAGCGCCAGCGTTTGTGGGGCTGTGAATGGGGTTGCCTGGGTCCTTGAAGAGCAGCAAGAGCTTTTGGTCCTGGCACCTTTGGGGTGGGAGGAATCCCTGGACGTTCGCAACTGCTGAGCTGGGCTGCGGCTGTACTCAGCGGCCCAGGCCGAGAGATTGTATTGGACTTTGGGAGGCTGCCGAAAGAGGGAGCGCCAGCGTTTGTGGGGCTGTGAATGGGGTTGCCTGGGTCCTTGAAGAGCAGCAAGAGCTTTTGGTCCTGGCACCTTTGGGGTGGGAGGAATCCCTGGACGTTCGCAACTGCTGAGCTGGGCTGCGGCTGTACTCAGCGGCCCAGGCCGAGAGATTGTATTGGACTTTGGGAGGCTGCCGAAAGAGGGAGCGCCAGCGTTTGTGGGGCTGTGAATGGGGTTGCCTGGGTCCTTGAAGAGCAGCAAGAGCTTTTGGTCCTGGCACCTTTGGGGTGGGAGGAATCCCTGGACGTTCGCAACTGCTGAGCTGGGCTGCGGCTGTACTCAGCGGCCCAGGCCGAGAGATTGTATTGGACTTTGGGAGGCTGCCGAAAGAGGGAGCGCCAGCGTTTGTGGGGCTGTGAATGGGGTTGCCTGGGTCCTTGAAGAGCAGCAAGAGCTTTTGGTCCTGGCACCTTTGGGGTGGGAGGAATCCCTGGACGTTCGCAACTGCTGAGCTGGGCTGCGGCTGTACTCAGCGGCCCAGGCCGAGAGATTGTATTGGACTTTGGGAGGCTGCCGAAAGAGGGAGCGCCAGCGTTTGTGGGGCTGTGAATGGGGTTGCCTGGGTCCTTGAAGAGCAGCAAGAGCTTTTGGTCCTGGCACCTTTGGGGTGGGAGGAATCCCTGGACGTTCGCAACTGCTGAGCTGGGCTGCGGCTGTACTCAGCGGCCCAGGCCGAGAGATTGTATTGGACTTTGGGAGGCTGCCGAAAGAGGGAGCGCCAGCGTTTGTGGGGCTGTGAATGGGGTTGCCTGGGTCCTTGAAGAGCAGCAAGAGCTTTTGGTCCTGGCACCTTTGGGGTGGGAGGAATCCCTGGACATTTGCAACTGCTGAGCTGGGCTGCGGCTCTACTCAGCGGCCCAGGCCGAGAGATTGTATTGGACTTTGGGAGGCTGCCGAAAGAGGGAGCGCCAGCGTTTGTGGGGCTGTGAATGGGGTTGCGTGGGTCCTTGAAGAGCAGCAAGAGCTTTTGGTCCTGGCACCTTTGGGGTGGGAGGAATCCCTGGACATTCGCAACTGCTGAGCTGGGCTGCGGCTGTACTCAGCGGCCCAGGCCGAGAGATTGTATTGGACTTTGGGAGGCTGCCGAAAGAGGGAGCACCAGCGTTTGTGGGGCTGTGAATGGGGTTGGCTGGGTCCTTGAAGAGCATCAAGAGCTTTTGGTCCTGGCACCTTTTGGGGTGGGAGGAATCCCTGGACATTTGCAACTGCTGAGCTGGACTGCGGCTCTACTCAGCGGCCCAGGCCGAGAGATTGTATTGGACTTTGGGAGGCTGCCGAAAGAGGGAGCGCCAGCGTTTGTGGGGCTGTGAATGGGGTTGCCTGGATACTCTAAGAGCAGCAAGAGGTATTGGACCTGGCGCGTTTGGGGTGGGAGGAATCCCTGGACGTTCACAACTGCTGAGCTGGGCTGCGGCTGTAGTCAGCGGCCCAGGCCGAGAGCTTGTACTGGACTTTGGGAGGCTGCCGAAAGAGGGAGCGCCAGCGTTTGTGGGGCTGTGAATGGGGTTCCCTGCATACTCTAAGAGCAGCAAGAGCTTTTGGTCCTGGCACCTTTGGGGTGGGAGGAATCTCTGGACGTTGGCAACTGCTGAGCCAGGCAGCAGCTGTACTCAGCGGCCCAGGCCGAGAGATTGTATTGGACTTTGGGAGGCTGCCGAAAGAGGGAGCACCAGCGTTTGTGGGGCTGTGAATGGGGTTGCGTGGGTCCTTGAAGAGCAGCAAGAGCTTTTGGTCCTGGCACCTTTGGGGTGGGAGGAATGCCTGGACATTCGCAACTGCTGAGCTGGGCTGCGGCTGCACTCAGCGGCCCAGGCCGAGAGCTTGTACTGGACTTTGGGAGGCTGCCGAAAGAGGGAGCGCCAGCGTTTGTGGGGCTGTGAATGGGGTTGCGTGGGTCCTTGAAGAGCAGCAAGAGCTTTTGGTCCTGGCACCTTTGGGGTGGGAGGAATGCCTGGACGTTCGCAACTGCTGAGCTGGTCTTTGACTGTACTCAGCGGCCCAGGCCGAGAGATTGTATTGGACTTTGGGAGGCTGCCGAAAGAGGGAGCGCCAGCGTTTGTGGGGCTGTGAATGGGGTTGCGTGGGTCCTTGAAGAGCAGCAAGAGCTTTTGGTCCTGGCACCTTTGGGGTGGGAGGAATGCCTGGACATTCGCAACTGCTGAGCTGGGCTGCGGCTGTACTCAGCGGCCCAGGCCGAGAGATTGTATTGGACTTTGGGAGGCTGCCGAAAGAGGGAGCGCCAGCGTTTGTGGGGCTGTGAATTGGGTTGCGTGGGTCCTTGAAGAGCAGCAAGAGTTTTTGGTCCTGGCACCTTTGGGGTGGGAGGAATGCCTAGACGTTCGCAGCTGCTGAGCCAGGCTGCGGCTGTACTCAGCGGCCCAGGCCGAGAGATTGTACTGGACTTTGGGAGGCTGCCGAAAGAGGGAGCACCAGCGTTTGTGGGGCTGTGAATGGGGTTGCGTGGGTCCTTGAAGAGCAGCAAGAGCTTTTGGTCCTGGCACCTTTGGGGTGGGAGGAATCCCTGGACGTTGGCTACTGCTGAGCCAGGCTGCAGCTGTACTCAGCGGCCCAGGCCGAGAGACTGTATTAGACTTTGGGAGGCTGCCGAAAGAGGGAGCGCCAGCGTTTGTGGGGCTGTGAATGGGGATGCCTGGGTCCTTGAAGAGCAGCAAGAGCTTTTGGTCCTGGCACCTTTTGGGGTGGGAGGAATCCCTGGACATTCGCAACTGCTGAGCTGGACTGCGGCTCTACTCAGCGGCCCAGGCCGAAAGATTGTATTGGACTTTGGGAGGCTGCAGAAAGAGGGAGCGCCAGCGTTTGTGGGGCTGTGAATGGGGTTGCCTGGATACTCTAAGAGCAGCAAGAGGTATTGGACCTGGCGCGTTTGGGGTGGGAGGAATCCCTGGACGTTCACAACTGCTGAGCTGGGCTGCGGCTGTAGTCAGCGGCCCAGGCCGCGAGATTGTATTGGACTTTGGGAGGCTGCCGAAAGAGGGAGCGCCAGCGTTTGTGGGGCTGTGAATGGGGTTGCGTGGGTCCTTGAAGAGCAGCAAGAGCTTTTGGTCCTGGCACCTTTGGGGTGGGAGGAATGCCTGGACATTCGCAACTGCTGAGCTGGGCTGCGGCTGTACTCAGCGGCCCAGGCGGAGAGATTGTATTGGACTTTGGGAGGCTGCCGAAAGAGGGAGCGCCAGCGTTTGTGGGGCTGTGAATTGGGTTGCGTGGGTCCTTGAAGAGCAGCAAGAGCTTTTGGTCCTGGCACCATTGGGGTGGGAGGAATCCCTAGACTTTGGGAACTGCTGAGCCAGGCTGCGGCTGTACTCAGCGGCCCAGGCCGAGAGATTATATTGGACTTTGGGAGGCTGCCGAAAGAGGGAGCGCCAGCGTTTGTGGGGCTGTGAATGGGGATGCCTGGGTCCTTGAAGAGCAGCAAGAGCTTTTGGTCCTGGCACCTTTTGGGGTGGGAGGAATCCCTGGACATTCGCAACTGCTGAGCTGGGCTGCATGTACTCTTAGCGTTCCAGGAAGAAATATTGTATTGGAGTTTGGGAGGCTGCAGAGAGAGGGAGCGCCAGTGTTTGTGGGGCTGTGAATGGGGTTCCCTGGACACTCTAAGAGCAGCAAGAGGTATTGGACCTGCCGCGTTTGGGGTGCGAGGTTTCCTGATCGCTCACAACTGCTGAGCTGGGCTGCGGCTGTAGTCAGCGGCCCAGGCTGCGAGATTGTATTGGACTTTGGGAGGCTGCCGAAAGAGGGAGCGCCAGCGTTTGTGGGGCTGTGAATGGGGTTGCCTGGATATTCTAACAGCAGCAAGAGCTTTTGGTCCTGGCACCTTTGCGGTGGGAGGAATCCCTGGACGTTGGCAACTGCTGAGCCAGGCAGCAGCTGTACTCAGCGGCCCAGGCCGAGAGATTGTATTGGACTTTGGGAGGCTGCCGAAAGAGGGAGCGCCAGCGTTTGTGGGGCTGTGAATGGGGTTGCGTGGGTCCTTGAAGAGCAGCAAGAGCTTTTGGTCCTGGCACCTTTGGGGTGGGAGGAATGCCTGGACATTCGCAACTGCTGAGCTGGGCTGCGGCTGCACTCAGCGGCCCAGGCCGAGAGCTTGTACTGGACTTTGGGAGGCTGCCGAAAGAGGGAGCGCCAGCGTTTGTGGGGCTGTGAATGGGGTTGCGTGGGTCCTTGAAGAGCAGCAAGAGCTTTTGGTCCTGGCGCCTTTGGGGTGGGAGGAATCCCTAGACGTTCGCAAGTGCTGAGTTGGGCTCCAGCTGCACTCAGCGGCCCAGGCCGAGAGATTGTATTGGACTTTGGGAGGCTGCCGAAAGAGGGAGCGCCAGCGTTTGTGGGGCTGTGAATGGGGTTGCGTGGGTCCTTGAAGAGCAGCAAGAGCTTTTGGTCCTGGCACCTTTGGGGTGGGAGGAATGCCTGGACATTCGCAACTGCTGAGCTGGGCTGCTGAGTACAGCAGCGGCCCAGGCCGAGAGATTGTATTGGACTTTGGGAGGCTGCCGAAAGAGGGAGCGCCAGTGTTTGTGGGGCTGTGAATTGGGTTGCGTGTGTCCTTGAAGAGCAGCAAGAGTTTTTGGTCCTGGCACCTTTGGGGTGGGAGGAATCCCTGGACGTTCGCAGCTGCTGAGCCAGGCTCCGGCTGTACTCAGCGGCCCAGGCCGAGAGATTGTACTGGACTTTGGGAGGCTGCCGAAAGAGGGAGCACCAGCGTTTGTGGGGCTGTGAATGGGGTTGCGTGGGTCCTTGAAGAGCAGCAAGAGCTTTTGGTCCTGGCACCTTTGGGGTGGGAGGAATCCCTGGACGTTGGCTACTGCTGAGCCAGGCTGCAGCTGTACTCAGCGGCCCAGGCCGAGAGACTGTATTAGACTTTGGGAGGCTGCCGAAAGAGGGAGCGCCAGCGTTTGTGGGGCTGTGAATGGGGATGCCTGGGTCCTTGAAGAGCAGCAAGAGCTTTTGGTCCTGGCACCTTTTGGGGTGGGAGGAATCCCTGGACATTCGCAACTGCTGAGCTGGACTGCGGCTCTACTCAGCGGCCCAGGCCGAAAGATTGTATTGGACTTTGGGAGGCTGCAGAAAGAGGGAGCGCCAGCGTTTGTGGGGCTGTGAATGGGGTTGCCTGGATACTCTAAGAGCAGCAAGAGGTATTGGACCTGGCGCGTTTGGGGTGGGAGGAATCCCTGGACGTTCACAACTGCTGAGCTGGGCTGCGGCTGTAGTCAGCGGCCCAGGCCGCGAGATTGTATTGGACTTTGGGAGGCTGCCGAAAGAGGGAGCGCCAGCGTTTGTGGGGCTGTGAATGGGGTTGCATGGATACTCTAAGAGCAGCAAGAGCTTTTGGTCCTGGCACCTTTGGGGTGGGAGGAATGCCTGGACATTCGCAACTGCTGAGCTGGGCTGCGGCTGGCCTCCGCGGCCCAGGCGGAGAGATTGTATTGGACTTTGGGAGGCTGCCGAAAGAGGGAGCGCCAGCGTTTGTGGGGCTGTGAATTGGGTTGCGTGGGTCCTTGAAGAGCAGCAAGAGCTTTTGGTCCTGGCACCATTGGGGTGGGAGGAATCCCTAGACTTTGGGAACTGCTGAGCCAGGCTGCGGCTGTACTCAGCGGCCCAGGCCGAGAGATTGTATTGGACTTTGGGAGGCTGCCGAAAGAGGGAGCGCCAGCGTTTGTGGGGCTGTGAATGGGGATGCCTGGGTCCTTGAAGAGCAGCAAGAGCTTTTGGTCCTGGCACCTTTTGGGGTGGGAGGAATCCCTGGACATTCGCAACTGCTGAGCTGGGCTGCAGCTGTACTCAGCGGCCCAGGCCGAAATATTGTATTGGACTTTGGGAGGCTGCAGAAAGAGGGAGCGCCAGCGTTTGTGGGGCTGTGAATGGGGTTGCCTGGATACTCTAAGAGCAGCAAGAGGTATTGGACCTGCCGCGTTTGGGGTGCGAGGAATCCCTGGACGTTCACAACTGCTGAGCTGGGCTGCGGCTGTAGTCAGCGGCCCAGGCTGCGAGATTGTATTGGACTTTGGGAGGCTGCCGAAAGAGGGAGCGCCAGCGTTTGTGGGGCTGTGAATGGGGTTGCCTGGATATTCTAACAGCAGCAAGAGCTTTTGGTCCTGGCACCTTTGGGGTGGGAGGAATCCCTGGACGTTGGCAACTGCTGAGCCAGGCAGCAGCTGTACTCAGCGGCCCAGGCCGAGAGATTGTATTGGACTTTGGGAGGCTGCCGAAAGAGGGAGCGCCAGCGTTTGTGGGGCTGTGAATGGGGTTCCCTGCATACTCTAAGAGCAGCAAGAGCTTTTGGTCCTGGCACCTTTGGGGTGGGAGGAATGCCTGGACATTCCCAACTGCTGAGGATGGGCTGCGACTGCACTCAGCGGCCCAGGCCGAGAGCTTGTACTGGACTTTGGGAGGCTGCCGAAAGAGGGAGCGCCAGCGTTTGTGGGGCTGTGAATGGGGTTGCGTGGGTCCTTGAAGAGCAGCAAGAGCTTTTGGTCCTGGCACCTTTGGGGTGGGAGGAATCCCAATACGTTCGCAAGTGCTGAGTAGGGCTCCAGCTGCACTCAGCAGCCCAGGCCGAGAGATTGTATTGGACTTTGGGAGGCTGCCGAAAGAGGGAGAGCCAGCGTTTGTGGGGCTGTGAATGGGGTTGCGTGGGTCCTTGAAGAGCAGCAAGAGCTTTTGGTCCTGGCACCTTTGGGGTGGGAGGAATGCCTGGACATTCGCAACTGCTGAGCTGGGCTGCGGCTGTACTCAGCGGCCCAGGCCGAGAGATTGTATTGGACTGTGGGAGGTTGCCGAAAGAGGGAGCGCCAGCGTTTGTGGGGCTGTGAATGGGGTTGCGTGGGTCCTTGAAGAGCAGCAAGAGCTTTTGGTCCTGGCACCTTTGGGGTGGGAGGAATCCCTAGACGGTGGCAACTGCTGAGCTGCGCTGCGGCTGTACTCAGCGGCCCAGGCCTAGAGATTGTATTGGACTTTGGGAGGCTGCCGAAAGAGGGAGCGCCAGCATTTGTGGGGCTGTGAATGGGGTTGCGTGGGTCCTTGAAGAGCAGCAAGAGCTTTTGGTCCTGGCACCTTTGGGGTGGGAGGAATCCTTGGACTTTCGCAACCGGTGAGCCAGACTACAGCTGTACTCAGCGGCCCAGGCCGAGAGCTTGTATTGGACTTTGGGAGGCTGCCGAAAGAGGGAGCGCCAGCGTTTGTGGGGCTGTGAATGGGGTTGCGTGGGTCCTTGAAGAGCAGCAAGATCTTTTGGTCCTGGCACCTTTGGGGTGGGAGGAGTGCCTAGACGTTGGCAACTGCTGAGCCAGGCTCCAGCTGTACTCAGAAGCCCAGGCCGAGAGATTGTATTGGACTTTGGGAGGCTGCCGAAAGAGGGAGCGCCAGCGTTTGTGGGGCTGTGAATGGGGTTGCGTGGGTCCTTGAAGAGCAGCAAGAGCTTTTGGTCCTGGCACCTTTGGGGTGGGAGGAATCCCTAGACATTCGCAACTGCTGATCCAGGCTCCGGCTGTAGTCAGCGGCCCAGGCCGAGAGATTGTATTGGACTTTGGGAGGCTGCCGAAAGAGGGAGCACCAGCGTTTGTGGGGCTGTGAATGGGGTTGCGTGGGTCCTTGAAGAGCAGCAAGATCTTTTGTTCCTGTGTCCTTTGGGGTGGGAGGAGTGCCTAGACGTTGGCAACTGCTGAGCCAGGCTGCGGCTGTACTCAGCGGCCCAGGCCGAGAGATTGTATTGGACTTTGGGAGGCTGCCGAAAGAGGGAGCGCCAGCGTTTGTGGGGCTGTGAATGGGGTTGCGTGGGTCCTTGAAGAGCAGCAAGAGCTTTTGGTCCTGGCACCTTTGGGGTGGGAGGAATCCCTGGACATTCGCAACTGCTGAGCCAGGCTGCGGCTGTACTCAGCGGCCCAGGCCGAGAGATTGTATTGGACTGTGGGAGGCTGCCGAAAGAGGGAGCGCCAGTGTTTGTGGGGCTGTGAATGGGGTTGCGTGGGTCCTTGAAGAGCAGCAAGAGCTTTTGGTCCTGGCACCTTTGGGGTGGGAGGAATGCCTGGACGTTCGCAACTGCTGAGCTGGTCTTTGACTGTACTCAGCGGCCCAGGCCGAGAGATTGTATTGGACTTTGGGAGGCTGCCGAAAGAGGGAGCGCCAGCATTTGCGGGGCTGTGAATGGGGATGCCTGGGTCCTTGAAGAGCAGCAAGAGCTTTTGGTCCTGGCACCTTTTGGGGTGGGAGGAATCCCTGGACATTCGCAACTGCTGAGCTGGACTGCGGCTCTACTCAGCGGCCCAGGCCGAAAGATTGTATTGGACTTTGGGAGGCTGCAGAAAGAGGGAGCGCCAGCGTTTGTGGGGCTGTGAATGGGGTTGCCTGGATACACTAAGAGCAGCAAGAGGTATTGGACGTGGCGCGTTTCGGGTGGGAGGAATCCCTGGACGTTCACAACTGCTGATCCAGGCTCCGGCTGTAGTCAGCGGCCCAGGCCGATAGATTGTATTGGACTTTGGGAGGCTGCCGAAAGAGGGAGCGCCAGCGTTTGTGGGGCTGTGAATGGGGTTGCGTGGGTCCTTGAAGAGCAGCAAGAGCTTTTGGTCCTGGCACCTTTGGGGTGGGAGGAATCCCTAGACATTCGCAACTGCTGAGCTGGGCTGCGGCTGTACTCAGCGGCCCAGGCCGAGAGATTGTATTGGACTTTGGGAGGCTGCCGAAAGAGGGAGCGCCAGCGTTTGTGGGGCTGTGAATTGGGTTGCGTGGGTCCTTGAAGAGCAGCAAGAGCTTTTGGTCCTGGCACCATTGGGGTGGGAGGAATCCCTAGACTTTGGGAACTGCTGAGCCAGGCTGCGGCTGTACTCAGCGGCCCAGGCCGAGAGATTGTATTGGACTTTGGGAGGCTGCCGAAAGAGGGAGCGCCAGCGTTTGTGGGGCTGTGAATGGGGTTGCGTGGGTCCTTGAAGAGCAGCAGGAGCTTTTGGTCCTGGCACCTTTGGGGTGGGAGGAATCCCTGGACGTTGGCTACTGCTGAGCCAGGCTTCAGCTGTACTCAGCGGCCCAGGCCGAGAGACTGTATTAGACTTTGGGAGGCTGCCGAAAGAGGGAGCGCCAGCGTTTGTGGGGCTGTGAATGGGGATGCCTGGGTCCTTGAAGAGCAGCAAGAGCTTTTGGTCCTGGCACCTTTTGGGGTGGGAGGAATCCCTGGACATTCGCAACTGCTGAGCTGGACTGTGACTGTACTCAGCGGCCCAGGCCGAGAGATTGTATTGGACTTTGGGAGGCTGCCGAAAGAGGGAGCGCCAGCGTTTGTGGGGCTGTGAATGGGGTTGCCTGGATACTCTAAGAGCAGCAAGAGGTATTGGACCTGGCGCGTTTGGGGTGGGAGGAATCCCTGGACGTTCACAACTGCTGAGCTGGGCTGCGGCTGTAGTCAGCGGCCCAGGCCGAGAGATTGTATTGGACTTTGGGAGGCTGCCGAAAGAGGGAGCGCCAGCGTTTGTGGGGCTGTGAATGGGGTTGCCTGGATATTCTAACAGCAGCAAGAGCTTTTGGTCCTGGCACCTTTGGGGTGGGAGGAATCCCTGGACGTTGGCAACTGCTGAGCCAGGCAGCAGCTGTACTCAGCGGCCCAGGCCGAGAGATTGTATTGGACTTTGGGAGGCTGCCGAAAGAGGGAGCGCCAGCGTTTGTAATGGGAAATGGGGTTGCGTGGGTCCTTGAAGAGCAGCAAGAGCTTTTGGTCCTGGCACCTTTGGGGTGGGAGGAATGCCTGGACATTCCCAACTGCTGAGGATGGGCTGCGACTGCACTCAGCGGCCCAGGCCGAGAGCTTGTACTGGACTTTGGGAGGCTGCCGAAAGAGGGAGCGCCAGCGTTTGTGGGGCTGTGAATGGGGTTGCGTGGGTCCTTGAAGAGCAGCAAGAGCTTTTGGTCCTGGCGCCTTTGGGGTGGGAGGAATCCCTAGACGTTCGCAAGTGCTGAGCTGGGCTCCAGCTGTACTCAGCAGCCCAGGCCGAGAGATTGTATTGGACTTTGGGAGGCTGCCGAAAGAGGGAGCGCCAGCGTTTGTGGGGCTGTGAATGGGGTTGCGTGGGTCCTTGAAGAGCAGCAAGAGCTTTTGGTCCTGGCACCTTTGGGGTGGGAGGAATGCCTGGACATTCGCAACTGCTGAGCTGGGCTGCGAAGTTGTACCTTAGCGGCCCAGGCCGAGAGATTGTATTGGACTTTGGGAGGCTGCCGAAAGAGGGAGCGCCAGTGTTTGTGGGGCTGTGAATTGGGTTGCGTGGGTCCTTGAAGAGCAGCAAGAGCTTTTGGTCCTGGCACCTTTGGGGTGGGAGGAATCCCTGGACATTCGCAGCTGCTGAGCCAGGCTGCGGCTGTACTCAGCGGCCCAGGCCGAGAGATTGTACTGGACTTTGGGAGGCTGCCGAAAGAGGGAGCGCCAGCGTTTGTGGGGCTGTGAATGGGGTTGCGTGGGTCCTTGAAGAGCAGCAAGAGCTTTTGGTCCTGGCACCTTTGGGGTGGGAGGAATCCTTGGACTTTCGCAACCGGTGAGCCAGACTACAGCTGTACTCAGCGGCCCAGGCCGAGAGATTGTATTGGACTTTGGGAGGCTGCCGAAAGAGGGAGCGCCAGCGTTTGTGGGGCTGTGAATGGGGTTGCGTGGGTCCTTGAAAAGCAGCAAGAGCTTTTGGTCCTGGCACCTTTGGGGTGGGAGGAATCCCTAGACATTCGCAACTGCTGATCCAGGCTCCGGCTGTAGTCAGCGGCCCAGGCCGAGAGATTGTATTGGACTTTGGGAGGCTGCCGAAAGAGGGAGCGCCAGCGTTTGTGGGGCTGTGAATGGGGTTGCGTGGGTCCTTGAAGAGCAGCAAGATCTTTTGTTCCTGTGTCCTTTGGGGTGGGAGGAGTGCCTAGACGTTGGCAACTGCTGAGCCAGGCTCCAGCTGTACTCAGAAGCCCAGGCCGAGAGATTGTATTGGACTTTGGGAGGCTGCCGAAAGAGGGAGCGCCAGCGTTTGTGGGGCTGTGAATGGGGTTGCGTGGGTCCTTGAAGAGCAGCAAGAGCTTTTGGTCCTGGCACCTTTGGGGTGGGAGGAATCCCTGGACATTCGCAACTGCTGAGCCAGGCTGCGGCTGTACTCAGCGGCCCAGGCCGAGAGATTGTATTGGACTGTGGGAGGCTGCCGAAAGAGGGAGCGCCAGTGTTTGTGGGGCTGTGAATTGGGTTGCGTGGGTCCTTGAAGAGCAGCAAGAGCTTTTGGTCCTGGCACCTTTGGGGTGCGAGGAATCCCTGGACGTTCACAACTGCTGAGCTGGGCTGCGGCTGTAGTCAGCGGCCCAGGCCGCGAGATTGTATTGGACTTTGGGAGGCTGCCGAAAGAGGGAGCGCCATCGTTTGTGGGGCTGTGAATGGGGTTGCCTGGATATTCTAACAGCAGCAAGAGCTTTTGGTCCTGGTACCTTTTGGGGTGGGAGGAATCCCTGGACGTTGGCAACTGCTGAGCCAGGCAGCAGCTGTACTCAGCGGCCCAGGCCGAGAGATTGTACCGGACTTTGGGAGGCTGCCGAAAGAGGGAGCGCCAGCGTTTGTGGGGCTGTGAATGGGGTTGCGTGGGTCCTTGAAGAGCAGCAAGAGCTTTTGGTCCTGGCACCTTTGGGGTGGGAGGAATGCCTGGACATTCGCAACTGCTGAGCTGGGCTGCGACTGCACTCAGCGGCCCAGGCCGAGAGCTTGTACTGGACTTTGGGAGGCTGCCGAAAGAGGGAGCGCCAGCGTTTGTGGGGCTGTGAATGGGGTTGCGTGGGTCCTTGAAGAGCAGCAAGAGCTTTTGGTCCTGGCCCCTTTGGGGTGGGAGGAATGCCTAGACGTTCGCAAGTGCTGAGTTGGGCTCCGGCTGTACTCAGCAGCCCAGGCCGAGAGATTGTATTGGACTTTGGGAGGCTGCCGAAAGAGGGAGCGCCAGCGTTTGTGGGGCTGTGAATGGGGTTGCGTGGGTCCTTGAAGAGCAGCAAGAGCTTTTGGTCCTGGCACCTTTGGGGTGGGAGGAATGCCTGGACATTCGCAACTGCTGAGCTGAGCTGTGACTGTATTCAGCGGCCCAGGCCGAGAGATTGTATTGGACTTTGGGAGGCTGCCGAAAGAGGGAGCGCCAGCGTTTGTGGGGCTGTGAATGGGGTTGCCTGGATACTCTAAGAGCAGCAAGAGCTTTTGGTCCTGGCACCTTTGGGGTGGGAGGAATCCCTAGACATTCGCAACTGCTGATCCAGGCTCCGGCTGTAGTCAGCGGCCCAGGCCGAGAGATTGTGTTGGACTTTGGGAGGCTGCCGAAAGAGGGAGCGCCAGCGTTTGTGGGGCTGTGAATGGGGTTGCGTGGGTCCTTGAAGAGCAGCAAGATCTTTTGGTCCTGGCACCTTTGGGGTGGGAGGAGTGCCTAGACCTTGGCAACTGCTGAGCCAGGCTGCAGCTGTACTCAGTGGCCCAGGCCGAGAGATTGTATTGGACTTTGGGAGGCTGCCGAAAGAGGGAGCACCAGCGTTTGTGGGGCTGTGAATGGGGTTGCCTGGTTCCTTGAAGAGCAGCAAGAGCTTTTGGTCCTGGCACCTTTGGGGTGGGAGGAATCCTTGGACTTTCGCAACCGGTGAGCCAGACTACAGCTGTACTCAGCGGCCCAGGTCGAGAGCTTGTATTGGACTTTGGGAGGCTGCCGAAAGAGGGAGCGCCAGCGTTTGTGGGGCTGTGAATGGGGTTGCGTGGGTCCTTGAAGAGCAGCAAGATCTTTTGTTCCTGTGTCCTTTGGGGTGGGAGGAGTGCCTAGACGTTGGCAACTGCTGAGCCAGGCTGCGGCTGTAGTCAGAAGCCCAGGCCGAGAGATTGTATTGGACTTTGGGAGGCTGCCGAAAGAGGGAGCGCCAGCGTTTGTGGGGCTGTGAATGGGGTTGCGTGTGTCCTTGAAGAGCAGCAAGAGCTTTTGGTCCTGGCACCTTTGGGGTGGGAGGAATGCCTGGACATTCGCAACTGCTGAGCTGGGCTGCGGCTGTACTCAGCGGCCCAGGCCGAGAGATTGTATTGGACTTTGGGAGGCTGCCGAAAGAGGGAGCGCCAGCGTTTGTGGGGCTGTGAATGGGGTTGCCTGGGTCCTTGAAGAGCAGCAAGAGCTTTTGGTCCTGGCACCTTTGGGGTGGGAGGAATCCCTGGACGTTCGCAACTGCTGAGCTGGGCTGCGGCTGTACTCAGCGGCCCAGGCCGAGAGATTGTATTGGACTTTGGGAGGCTGCCGAAAGAGGGAGCGCCAGCGTTTGTGGGGCTGTGAATGGGGTTGCCTGGGTCCTTGAAGAGCAGCAAGAGCTTTTGGTCCTGGCACCTTTGGGGTGGGAGGAATCCCTGGACGTTCGCAACTGCTGAGCTGGGCTGCGGCTGTACTCAGCGGCCCAGGCCGAGAGATTGTATTGGACTTTGGGAGGCTGCCGAAAGAGGGAGCGCCAGCGTTTGTGGGGCTGTGAATGGGGTTGCCTGGGTCCTTGAAGAGCAGCAAGAGCTTTTGGTCCTGGCACCTTTGGGGTGGGAGGAATCCCTGGACGTTCGCAACTGCTGAGCTGGGCTGCGGCTGTACTCAGCGGCCCAGGCCGAGAGATTGTATTGGACTTTGGGAGGCTGCCGAAAGAGGGAGCGCCAGCGTTTGTGGGGCTGTGAATGGGGTTGCCTGGGTCCTTGAAGAGCAGCAAGAGCTTTTGGTCCTGGCACCTTTGGGGTGGGAGGAATCCCTGGACGTTCGCAACTGCTGAGCTGGGCTGCGGCTGTACTCAGCGGCCCAGGCCGAGAGATTGTATTGGACTTTGGGAGGCTGCCGAAAGAGGGAGCGCCAGCGTTTGTGGGGCTGTGAATGGGGTTGCCTGGGTCCTTGAAGAGCAGCAAGAGCTTTTGGTCCTGGCACCTTTGGGGTGGGAGGAATCCCTGGACGTTCGCAACTGCTGAGCTGGGCTGCGGCTGTACTCAGCGGCCCAGGCCGAGAGATTGTATTGGACTTTGGGAGGCTGCCGAAAGAGGGAGCGCCAGCGTTTGTGGGGCTGTGAATGGGGTTGCCTGGGTCCTTGAAGAGCAGCAAGAGCTTTTGGTCCTGGCACCTTTGGGGTGGGAGGAATCCCTGGACGTTCGCAACTGCTGAGCTGGGCTGCGGCTGTACTCAGCGGCCCAGGCCGAGAGATTGTATTGGACTTTGGGAGGCTGCCGAAAGAGGGAGCGCCAGCGTTTGTGGGGCTGTGAATGGGGTTGCCTGGGTCCTTGAAGAGCAGCAAGAGCTTTTGGTCCTGGCACCTTTGGGGTGGGAGGAATCCCTGGACGTTCGCAACTGCTGAGCTGGGCTGCGGCTGTACTCAGCGGCCCAGGCCGAGAGATTGTATTGGACTTTGGGAGGCTGCCGAAAGAGGGAGCGCCAGCGTTTGTGGGGCTGTGAATGGGGTTGCCTGGGTCCTTGAAGAGCAGCAAGAGCTTTTGGTCCTGGCACCTTTGGGGTGGGAGGAATCCCTGGACGTTCGCAACTGCTGAGCTGGGCTGCGGCTGTACTCAGCGGCCCAGGCCGAGAGATTGTATTGGACTTTGGGAGGCTGCCGAAAGAGGGAGCGCCAGCGTTTGTGGGGCTGTGAATGGGGTTGCCTGGGTCCTTGAAGAGCAGCAAGAGCTTTTGGTCCTGGCACCTTTGGGGTGGGAGGAATCCCTGGACGTTCGCAACTGCTGAGCTGGGCTGCGGCTGTACTCAGCGGCCCAGGCCGAGAGATTGTATTGGACTTTGGGAGGCTGCCGAAAGAGGGAGCGCCAGCGTTTGTGGGGCTGTGAATGGGGTTGCCTGGGTCCTTGAAGAGCAGCAAGAGCTTTTGGTCCTGGCACCTTTGGGGTGGGAGGAATCCCTAGACGGTGGCAACTGCTGAGCTGCGCTGCGGCTGTACTCAGCGGCCCAGGCCTAGAGATTGTATTGGACTTTGGGAGGCTGCCGAAAGAGGGAGCGCCAGCATTTGTGGGGCTGTGAATGGGGTTGCCTGGGTCCTTGAAGAGCAGCAAGAGCTTTTGGTCCTGGCACCTTTGGGGTGGGAGGAATCCCTGGACGTTCGCAACTGCTGAGCTGGGCTGCGGCTGTACTCAGCGGCCCAGGCCGAGAGATTGTATTGGACTTTGGGAGGCTGCCGAAAGAGGGAGCGCCAGCGTTTGTGGGGCTGTGAATGGGGTTGCCTGGGTCCTTGAAGAGCAGCAAGAGCTTTTGGTCCTGGCACCTTTGGGGTGGGAGGAATCCCTGGACGTTCGCAACTGCTGAGCTGGGCTGCGGCTGTACTCAGCGGCCCAGGCCGAGAGATTGTATTGGACTTTGGGAGGCTGCCGAAAGAGGGAGCGCCAGCGTTTGTGGGGCTGTGAATGGGGTTGCCTGGGTCCTTGAAGAGCAGCAAGAGCTTTTGGTCCTGGCACCTTTGGGGTGGGAGGAATCCCTGGACGTTCGCAACTGCTGAGCTGGGCTGCGGCTGTACTCAGCGGCCCAGGCCGAGAGATTGTATTGGACTTTGGGAGGCTGCCGAAAGAGGGAGCGCCAGCGTTTGTGGGGCTGTGAATGGGGTTGCCTGGGTCCTTGAAGAGCAGCAAGAGCTTTTGGTCCTGGCACCTTTGGGGTGGGAGGAATCCCTGGACGTTCGCAACTGCTGAGCTGGGCTGCGGCTGTACTCAGCGGCCCAGGCCGAGAGATTGTATTGGACTTTGGGAGGCTGCCGAAAGAGGGAGCGCCAGCGTTTGTGGGGCTGTGAATGGGGTTGCCTGGGTCCTTGAAGAGCAGCAAGAGCTTTTGGTCCTGGCACCTTTGGGGTGGGAGGAATCCCTGGACGTTCGCAACTGCTGAGCTGGGCTGCGGCTGTACTCAGCGGCCCAGGCCGAGAGATTGTATTGGACTTTGGGAGGCTGCAGAAAGAGGGAGCGCCAGCGTTTGTGGGGCTGTGAATGGGGTTGCCTGGGTCCTTGAAGAGCAGCAAGAGCTTTTGGTCCTGGCACCTTTGGGGTGGGAGGAATCCCTGGACGTTCGCAACTGCTGAGCTGGGCTGCGGCTGTACTCAGCGGCCCAGGCCGAGAGATTGTATTGGACTTTGGGAGGCTGCCGAAAGAGGGAGCGCCAGCGTTTGTGGGGCTGTGAATGGGGTTGCCTGGGTCCTTGAAGAGCAGCAAGAGCTTTTGGTCCTGGCACCTTTGGGGTGGGAGGAATCCCTGGACGTTCGCAACTGCTGAGCTGGGCTGCGGCTGTACTCAGCGGCCCAGGCCGAGAGATTGTATTGGACTTTGGGAGGCTGCCGAAAGAGGGAGCGCCAGCGTTTGTGGGGCTGTGAATGGGGTTGCCTGGGTCCTTGAAGAGCAGCAAGAGCTTTTGGTCCTGGCACCTTTGGGGTGGGAGGAATCCCTGGACGTTCGCAACTGCTGAGCTGGGCTGCGGCTGTACTCAGCGGCCCAGGCCGAGAGATTGTATTGGACTTTGGGAGGCTGCCGAAAGAGGGAGCGCCAGCGTTTGTGGGGCTGTGAATGGGGTTGCCTGGGTCCTTGAAGAGCAGCAAGAGCTTTTGGTCCTGGCACCTTTGGGGTGGGAGGAATCCCTGGACGTTCGCAACTGCTGAGCTGGGCTGCGGCTGTACTCAGCGGCCCAGGCCGAGAGATTGTATTGGACTTTGGGAGGCTGCCGAAAGAGGGAGCGCCAGCGTTTGTGGGGCTGTGAATGGGGTTGCCTGGGTCCTTGAAGAGCAGCAAGAGCTTTTGGTCCTGGCACCTTTGGGGTGGGAGGAATCCCTGGACGTTCGCAACTGCTGAGCTGGGCTGCGGCTGTACTCAGCGGCCCAGGCCGAGAGATTGTATTGGACTTTGGGAGGCTGCCGAAAGAGGGAGCGCCAGCGTTTGTGGGGCTGTGAATGGGGTTGCCTGGGTCCTTGAAGAGCAGCAAGAGCTTTTGGTCCTGGCACCTTTGGGGTGGGAGGAATCCCTGGACGTTCGCAACTGCTGAGCTGGGCTGCGGCTGTACTCAGCGGCCCAGGCCGAGAGATTGTATTGGACTTTGGGAGGCTGCCGAAAGAGGGAGCGCCAGCGTTTGTGGGGCTGTGAATGGGGTTGCCTGGGTCCTTGAAGAGCAGCAAGAGCTTTTGGTCCTGGCACCTTTGGGGTGGGAGGAATCCCTGGACGTTCGCAACTGCTGAGCTGGGCTGCGGCTGTACTCAGCGGCCCAGGCCGAGAGATTGTATTGGACTTTGGGAGGCTGCCGAAAGAGGGAGCGCCAGCGTTTGTGGGGCTGTGAATGGGGTTGCCTGGGTCCTTGAAGAGCAGCAAGAGCTTTTGGTCCTGGCACCTTTGGGGTGGGAGGAATCCCTGGACGTTCGCAACTGCTGAGCTGGGCTGCGGCTGTACTCAGCGGCCCAGGCCGAGAGATTGTATTGGACTTTGGGAGGCTGCCGAAAGAGGGAGCGCCAGCGTTTGTGGGGCTGTGAATGGGGTTGCCTGGGTCCTTGAAGAGCAGCAAGAGCTTTTGGTCCTGGCACCTTTGGGGTGGGAGGAATCCCTGGACGTTCGCAACTGCTGAGCTGGGCTGCGGCTGTACTCAGCGGCCCAGGCCGAGAGATTGTATTGGACTTTGGGAGGCTGCCGAAAGAGGGAGCGCCAGCGTTTGTGGGGCTGTGAATGGGGTTGCCTGGGTCCTTGAAGAGCAGCAAGAGCTTTTGGTCCTGGCACCTTTGGGGTGGGAGGAATCCCTGGACGTTCGCAACTGCTGAGCTGGGCTGCGGCTGTACTCAGCGGCCCAGGCCGAGAGATTGTATTGGACTTTGGGAGGCTGCCGAAAGAGGGAGCGCCAGCGTTTGTGGGGCTGTGAATGGGGTTGCCTGGGTCCTTGAAGAGCAGCAAGAGCTTTTGGTCCTGGCACCTTTGGGGTGGGAGGAATCCCTGGACGTTCGCAACTGCTGAGCTGGGCTGCGGCTGTACTCAGCGGCCCAGGCCGAGAGATTGTATTGGACTTTGGGAGGCTGCCGAAAGAGGGAGCGCCAGCGTTTGTGGGGCTGTGAATGGGGTTGCCTGGGTCCTTGAAGAGCAGCAAGAGCTTTTGGTCCTGGCACCTTTGGGGTGGGAGGAATCCCTGGACGTTCGCAACTGCTGAGCTGGGCTGCGGCTGTACTCAGCGGCCCAGGCCGAGAGATTGTATTGGACTTTGGGAGGCTGCCGAAAGAGGGAGCGCCAGCGTTTGTGGGGCTGTGAATGGGGTTGCCTGGGTCCTTGAAGAGCAGCAAGAGCTTTTGGTCCTGGCACCTTTGGGGTGGGAGGAATCCCTGGACGTTCGCAACTGCTGAGCTGGGCTGCGGCTGTACTCAGCGGCCCAGGCCGAGAGATTGTATTGGACTTTGGGAGGCTGCCGAAAGAGGGAGCGCCAGCGTTTGTGGGGCTGTGAATGGGGTTGCCTGGGTCCTTGAAGAGCAGCAAGAGCTTTTGGTCCTGGCACCTTTGGGGTGGGAGGAATCCCTGGACGTTCGCAACTGCTGAGCTGGGCTGCGGCTGTACTCAGCGGCCCAGGCCGAGAGATTGTATTGGACTTTGGGAGGCTGCCGAAAGAGGGAGCGCCAGCGTTTGTGGGGCTGTGAATGGGGTTGCCTGGGTCCTTGAAGAGCAGCAAGAGCTTTTGGTCCTGGCACCTTTGGGGTGGGAGGAATCCCTGGACATTCGCAACTGCTGAGCTGGGCTGCGGCTGTACTCAGCGGCCCAGGCCGAGAGATTGTATTGGACTTTGGGAGGCTGCCGAAAGAGGGAGCGCCAGCGTTTGTGGGGCTGTGAATGGGGTTGCCTGGGTCCTTGAAGAGCAGCAAGAGCTTTTGGTCCTGGCACCTTTGGGGTGGGAGGAATCCCTGGACGTTCGCAACTGCTGAGCTGGGCTGCGGCTGTACTCAGCGGCCCAGGCCGAGAGATTGTATTGGACTTTGGGAGGCTGCCGAAAGAGGGAGCGCCAGCGTTTGTGGGGCTGTGAATGGGGTTGCCTGGGTCCTTGAAGAGCAGCAAGAGCTTTTGGTCCTGGCACCTTTGGGGTGGGAGGAATCCCTGGACGTTCGCAACTGCTGAGCTGGGCTGCGGCTGTACTCAGCGGCCCAGGCCGAGAGATTGTATTGGACTTTGGGAGGCTGCCGAAAGAGGGAGCGCCAGCGTTTGTGGGGCTGTGAATGGGGTTGCCTGGGTCCTTGAAGAGCAGCAAGAGCTTTTGGTCCTGGCACCTTTGGGGTGGGAGGAATCCCTGGACATTCGCAACTGCTGAGCTGGGCTGCGGCTGTACTCAGCGGCCCAGGCCGAGAGATTGTATTGGACTTTGGGAGGCTGCCGAAAGAGGGAGCGCCAGCGTTTGTGGGGCTGTGAATGGGGTTGCCTGGGTCCTTGAAGAGCAGCAAGAGCTTTTGGTCCTGGCACCTTTGGGGTGGGAGGAATCCCTGGACGTTCGCAACTGCTGAGCTGGGCTGCGGCTGTACTCAGCGGCCCAGGCCGAGAGATTGTATTGGACTTTGGGAGGCTGCCGAAAGAGGGAGCGCCAGCGTTTGTGGGGCTGTGAATGGGGTTGCCTGGGTCCTTGAAGAGCAGCAAGAGCTTTTGGTCCTGGCACCTTTGGGGTGGGAGGAATCCCTGGACGTTCGCAACTGCTGAGCTGGGCTGCGGCTGTACTCAGCGGCCCAGGCCGAGAGATTGTATTGGACTTTGGGAGGCTGCCGAAAGAGGGAGCGCCAGCGTTTGTGGGGCTGTGAATGGGGTTGCCTGGGTCCTTGAAGAGCAGCAAGAGCTTTTGGTCCTGGCACCTTTGGGGTGGGAGGAATCCCTGGACGTTCGCAACTGCTGAGCTGGGCTGCGGCTGTACTCAGCGGCCCAGGCCGAGAGATTGTATTGGACTTTGGGAGGCTGCCGAAAGAGGGAGCGCCAGCGTTTGTGGGGCTGTGAATGGGGTTGCCTGGGTCCTTGAAGAGCAGCAAGAGCTTTTGGTCCTGGCACCTTTGGGGTGGGAGGAATCCCTGGACGTTCGCAACTGCTGAGCTGGGCTGCGGCTGTACTCAGCGGCCCAGGCCGAGAGATTGTATTGGACTTTGGGAGGCTGCCGAAAGAGGGAGCGCCAGCGTTTGTGGGGCTGTGAATGGGGTTGCCTGGGTCCTTGAAGAGCAGCAAGAGCTTTTGGTCCTGGCACCTTTGGGGTGGGAGGAATCCCTGGACGTTCGCAACTGCTGAGCTGGGCTGCGGCTCTACTCAGCGGCCCAGGCCGAGAGATTGTATTGGACTTTGGGAGGCTGCCGAAAGAGGGAGCGCCAGCGTTTGTGGGGCTGTGAATGGGGTTGCCTGGGTCCTTGAAGAGCAGCAAGAGCTTTTGGTCCTGGCACCTTTGGGGTGGGAGGAATCCCTGGACGTTCGCAACTGCTGAGCTGGGCTGCGGCTGTACTCAGCGGCCCAGGCCGAGAGATTGTATTGGACTTTGGGAGGCTGCCGAAAGAGGGAGCGCCAGCGTTTGTGGGGCTGTGAATGGGGTTGCCTGGGTCCTTGAAGAGCAGCAAGAGCTTTTGGTCCTGGCACCTTTGGGGTGGGAGGAATCCCTGGACGTTCGCAACTGCTGAGCTGGGCTGCGGCTGTACTCAGCGGCCCAGGCCGAGAGATTGTATTGGACTTTGGGAGGCTGCCGAAAGAGGGAGCGCCAGCGTTTGTGGGGCTGTGAATGGGGTTGCCTGGGTCCTTGAAGAGCAGCAAGAGCTTTTGGTCCTGGCACCTTTGGGGTGGGAGGAATCCCTGGACATTCGCAACTGCTGAGCTGGGCTGCGGCTGTACTCAGCGGCCCAGGCCGAGAGATTGTATTGGACTTTGGGAGGCTGCCGAAAGAGGGAGCGCCAGCGTTTGTGGGGCTGTGAATGGGGTTGCCTGGGTCCTTGAAGAGCAGCAAGAGCTTTTGGTCCTGGCACCTTTGGGGTGGGAGGAATCCCTGGACATTCGCAACTGCTGAGCTGGGCTGCGGCTGTACTCAGCGGCCCAGGCCGAGAGATTGTATTGGACTTTGGGAGGCTGCCGAAAGAGGGAGCGCCAGCGTTTGTGGGGCTGTGAATGGGGTTGCCTGGGTCCTTGAAGAGCAGCAAGAGCTTTTGGTCCTGGCACCTTTGGGGTGGGAGGAATCCCTGGACATTCGCAACTGCTGAGCTGGGCTGCGGCTGTACTCAGCGGCCCAGGCCGAGAGATTGTATTGGACTTTGGGAGGCTGCCGAAAGAGGGAGCGCCAGCGTTTGTGGGGCTGTGAATGGGGTTGCCTGGGTCCTTGAAGAGCAGCAAGAGCTTTTGGTCCTGGCACCTTTGGGGTGGGAGGAATCCCTGGACATTCGCAACTGCTGAGCTGGGCTGCGGCTGTACTCAGCGGCCCAGGCCGAGAGATTGTATTGGACTTTGGGAGGCTGCCGAAAGAGGGAGCGCCAGCGTTTGTGGGGCTGTGAATGGGGTTGCCTGGGTCCTTGAAGAGCAGCAAGAGCTTTTGGTCCTGGCACCTTTGGGGTGGGAGGAATCCCTGGACATTCGCAACTGCTGAGCTGGGCTGCGGCTGTACTCAGCGGCCCAGGCCGAGAGATTGTATTGGACTTTGGGAGGCTGCCGAAAGAGGGAGCGCCAGCGTTTGTGGGGCTGTGAATGGGGTTGCCTGGGTCCTTGAAGAGCAGCAAGAGCTTTTGGTCCTGGCACCTTTGGGGTGGGAGGAATCCCTGGACGTTCGCAACTGCTGAGCTGGGCTGCGGCTGTACTCAGCGGCCCAGGCCGAGAGATTGTATTGGACTTTGGGAGGCTGCCGAAAGAGGGAGCGCCAGCGTTTGTGGGGCTGTGAATGGGGTTGCCTGGGTCCTTGAAGAGCAGCAAGAGCTTTTGGTCCTGGCACCTTTGGGGTGGGAGGAATCCCTGGACGTTCGCAACTGCTGAGCTGGGCTGCGGCTGTACTCAGCGGCCCAGGCCGAGAGATTGTATTGGACTTTGGGAGGCTGCCGAAAGAGGGAGCGCCAGCGTTTGTGGGGCTGTGAATGGGGTTGCCTGGGTCCTTGAAGAGCAGCAAGAGCTTTTGGTCCTGGCACCTTTGGGGTGGGAGGAATCCCTGGACATTCGCAACTGCTGAGCTGGGCTGCGGCTGTACTCAGCGGCCCAGGCCGAGAGATTGTATTGGACTTTGGGAGGCTGCCGAAAGAGGGAGCGCCAGCGTTTGTGGGGCTGTGAATGGGGTTGCCTGGGTCCTTGAAGAGCAGCAAGAGCTTTTGGTCCTGGCACCTTTGGGGTGGGAGGAATCCCTGGACGTTCGCAACTGCTGAGCTGGGCTGCGGCTGTACTCAGCGGCCCAGGCCGAGAGATTGTATTGGACTTTGGGAGGCTGCCGAAAGAGGGAGCGCCAGCGTTTGTGGGGCTGTGAATGGGGTTGCCTGGGTCCTTGAAGAGCAGCAAGAGCTTTTGGTCCTGGCACCTTTGGGGTGGGAGGAATCCCTGGACATTTGCAACTGCTGAGCTGGGCTGCGGCTGTACTCAGCGGCCCAGGCCGAGAGATTGTATTGGACTTTGGGAGGCTGCCGAAAGAGGGAGCGCCAGCGTTTGTGGGGCTGTGAATGGGGTTGCCTGGGTCCTTGAAGAGCAGCAAGAGCTTTTGGTCCTGGCACCTTTGGGGTGGGAGGAATCCCTGGACGTTCGCAACTGCTGAGCTGGGCTGCGGCTGTACTCAGCGGCCCAGGCCGAGAGATTGTATTGGACTTTGGGAGGCTGCCGAAAGAGGGAGCGCCAGCGTTTGTGGGGCTGTGAATGGGGTTGCCTGGGTCCTTGAAGAGCAGCAAGAGCTTTTGGTCCTGGCACCTTTGGGGTGGGAGGAATCCCTGGACATTCGCAACTGCTGAGCTGGGCTGCGGCTGTACTCAGCGGCCCAGGCCGAGAGATTGTATTGGACTTTGGGAGGCTGCCGAAAGAGGGAGCGCCAGCGTTTGTGGGGCTGTGAATGGGGTTGCCTGGGTCCTTGAAGAGCAGCAAGAGCTTTTGGTCCTGGCACCTTTGGGGTGGGAGGAATCCCTGGACGTTCGCAACTGCTGAGCTGGGCTGCGGCTGTACTCAGCGGCCCAGGCCGAGAGATTGTATTGGACTTTGGGAGGCTGCCGAAAGAGGGAGCGCCAGCGTTTGTGGGGCTGTGAATGGGGTTGCCTGGGTCCTTGAAGAGCAGCAAGAGCTTTTGGTCCTGGCACCTTTGGGGTGGGAGGAATCCCTGGACATTCGCAACTGCTGAGCTGGGCTGCGGCTGTACTCAGCGGCCCAGGCCGAGAGATTGTATTGGACTTTGGGAGGCTGCCGAAAGAGGGAGCGCCAGCGTTTGTGGGGCTGTGAATGGGGTTGCCTGGGTCCTTGAAGAGCAGCAAGAGCTTTTGGTCCTGGCACCTTTGGGGTGGGAGGAATCCCTGGACGTTCGCAACTGCTGAGCTGGGCTGCGGCTGTACTCAGCGGCCCAGGCCGAGAGATTGTATTGGACTTTGGGAGGCTGCCGAAAGAGGGAGCGCCAGCGTTTGTGGGGCTGTGAATGGGGTTGCCTGGGTCCTTGAAGAGCAGCAAGAGCTTTTGGTCCTGGCACCTTTGGGGTGGGAGGAATCCCTGGACATTCGCAACTGCTGAGCTGGGCTGCGGCTGTACTCAGCGGCCCAGGCCGAGAGATTGTATTGGACTTTGGGAGGCTGCCGAAAGAGGGAGCGCCAGCGTTTGTGGGGCTGTGAATGGGGTTGCCTGGGTCCTTGAAGAGCAGCAAGAGCTTTTGGTCCTGGCACCTTTGGGGTGGGAGGAATCCCTGGACATTCGCAACTGCTGAGCTGGGCTGCGGCTGTACTCAGCGGCCCAGGCCGAGAGATTGTATTGGACTTTGGGAGGCTGCCGAAAGAGGGAGCGCCAGCGTTTGTGGGGCTGTGAATGGGGTTGCCTGGGTCCTTGAAGAGCAGCAAGAGCTTTTGGTCCTGGCACCTTTGGGGTGGGAGGAATCCCTGGACATTCGCAACTGCTGAGCTGGGCTGCGGCTGTACTCAGCGGCCCAGGCCGAGAGATTGTATTGGACTTTGGGAGGCTGCCGAAAGAGGGAGCGCCAGCGTTTGTGGGGCTGTGAATGGGGTTGCCTGGGTCCTTGAAGAGCAGCAAGAGCTTTTGGTCCTGGCACCTTTGGGGTGGGAGGAATCCCTGGACATTCGCAACTGCTGAGCTGGGCTGCGGCTGTACTCAGCGGCCCAGGCCGAGAGATTGTATTGGACTTTGGGAGGCTGCCGAAAGAGGGAGCGCCAGCGTTTGTGGGGCTGTGAATGGGGTTGCCTGGGTCCTTGAAGAGCAGCAAGAGCTTTTGGTCCTGGCACCTTTGGGGTGGGAGGAATCCCTGGACATTCGCAACTGCTGAGCTGGGCTGCGGCTGTACTCAGCGGCCCAGGCCGAGAGATTGTATTGGACTTTGGGAGGCTGCCGAAAGAGGGAGCGCCAGCGTTTGTGGGGCTGTGAATGGGGTTGCCTGGGTCCTTGAAGAGCAGCAAGAGCTTTTGGTCCTGGCACCTTTGGGGTGGGAGGAATCCCTGGACGTTCGCAACTGCTGAGCTGGGCTGCGGCTGTACTCAGCGGCCCAGGCCGAGAGATTGTATTGGACTTTGGGAGGCTGCCGAAAGAGGGAGCGCCAGCGTTTGTGGGGCTGTGAATGGGGTTGCCTGGGTCCTTGAAGAGCAGCAAGAGCTTTTGGTCCTGGCACCTTTGGGGTGGGAGGAATCCCTGGACGTTCGCAACTGCTGAGCTGGGCTGCGGCTGTACTCAGCGGCCCAGGCCGAGAGATTGTATTGGACTTTGGGAGGCTGCCGAAAGAGGGAGCGCCAGCGTTTGTGGGGCTGTGAATGGGGTTGCCTGGGTCCTTGAAGAGCAGCAAGAGCTTTTGGTCCTGGCACCTTTGGGGTGGGAGGAATCCCTGGACGTTCGCAACTGCTGAGCTGGGCTGCGGCTGTACTCAGCGGCCCAGGCCGAGAGATTGTATTGGACTTTGGGAGGCTGCCGAAAGAGGGAGCGCCAGCGTTTGTGGGGCTGTGAATGGGGTTGCCTGGGTCCTTGAAGAGCAGCAAGAGCTTTTGGTCCTGGCACCTTTGGGGTGGGAGGAATCCCTGGACGTTCGCAACTGCTGAGCTGGGCTGCGGCTGTACTCAGCGGCCCAGGCCGAGAGATTGTATTGGACTTTGGGAGGCTGCCGAAAGAGGGAGCGCCAGCGTTTGTGGGGCTGTGAATGGGGTTGCCTGGGTCCTTGAAGAGCAGCAAGAGCTTTTGGTCCTGGCACCTTTGGGGTGGGAGGAATCCCTGGACGTTCGCAACTGCTGAGCTGGGCTGCGGCTGTACTCAGCGGCCCAGGCCGAGAGATTGTATTGGACTTTGGGAGGCTGCCGAAAGAGGGAGCGCCAGCGTTTGTGGGGCTGTGAATGGGGTTGCCTGGGTCCTTGAAGAGCAGCAAGAGCTTTTGGTCCTGGCACCTTTGGGGTGGGAGGAATCCCTGGACGTTCGCAACTGCTGAGCTGGGCTGCGGCTGTACTCAGCGGCCCAGGCCGAGAGATTGTATTGGACTTTGGGAGGCTGCCGAAAGAGGGAGCGCCAGCGTTTGTGGGGCTGTGAATGGGGTTGCCTGGGTCCTTGAAGAGCAGCAAGAGCTTTTGGTCCTGGCACCTTTGGGGTGGGAGGAATCCCTGGACGTTCGCAACTGCTGAGCTGGGCTGCGGCTGTACTCAGCGGCCCAGGCCGAGAGATTGTATTGGACTTTGGGAGGCTGCCGAAAGAGGGAGCGCCAGCGTTTGTGGGGCTGTGAATGGGGTTGCCTGGGTCCTTGAAGAGCAGCAAGAGCTTTTGGTCCTGGCACCTTTGGGGTGGGAGGAATCCCTGGACGTTCGCAACTGCTGAGCTGGGCTGCGGCTGTACTCAGCGGCCCAGGCCGAGAGATTGTATTGGACTTTGGGAGGCTGCCGAAAGAGGGAGCGCCAGCGTTTGTGGGGCTGTGAATGGGGTTGCCTGGGTCCTTGAAGAGCAGCAAGAGCTTTTGGTCCTGGCACCTTTGGGGTGGGAGGAATCCCTGGACGTTCGCAACTGCTGAGCTGGGCTGCGGCTGTACTCAGCGGCCCAGGCCGAGAGATTGTATTGGACTTTGGGAGGCTGCCGAAAGAGGGAGCGCCAGCGTTTGTGGGGCTGTGAATGGGGTTGCCTGGGTCCTTGAAGAGCAGCAAGAGCTTTTGGTCCTGGCACCTTTGGGGTGGGAGGAATCCCTGGACGTTCGCAACTGCTGAGCTGGGCTGCGGCTGTACTCAGCGGCCCAGGCCGAGAGATTGTATTGGACTTTGGGAGGCTGCCGAAAGAGGGAGCGCCAGCGTTTGTGGGGCTGTGAATGGGGTTGCCTGGGTCCTTGAAGAGCAGCAAGAGCTTTTGGTCCTGGCACCTTTGGGGTGGGAGGAATCCCTGGACGTTCGCAACTGCTGAGCTGGGCTGCGGCTGTACTCAGCGGCCCAGGCCGAGAGATTGTATTGGACTTTGGGAGGCTGCCGAAAGAGGGAGCGCCAGCGTTTGTGGGGCTGTGAATGGGGTTGCCTGGGTCCTTGAAGAGCAGCAAGAGCTTTTGGTCCTGGCACCTTTGGGGTGGGAGGAATCCCTGGACGTTCGCAACTGCTGAGCTGGGCTGCGGCTGTACTCAGCGGCCCAGGCCGAGAGATTGTATTGGACTTTGGGAGGCTGCCGAAAGAGGGAGCGCCAGCGTTTGTGGGGCTGTGAATGGGGTTGCCTGGGTCCTTGAAGAGCAGCAAGAGCTTTTGGTCCTGGCACCTTTGGGGTGGGAGGAATCCCTGGACGTTCGCAACTGCTGAGCTGGGCTGCGGCTGTACTCAGCGGCCCAGGCCGAGAGATTGTATTGGACTTTGGGAGGCTGCCGAAAGAGGGAGCGCCAGCGTTTGTGGGGCTGTGAATGGGGTTGCCTGGGTCCTTGAAGAGCAGCAAGAGCTTTTGGTCCTGGCACCTTTGGGGTGGGAGGAATCCCTGGACATTCGCAACTGCTGAGCTGGGCTGCGGCTGTACTCAGCGGCCCAGGCCGAGAGATTGTATTGGACTTTGGGAGGCTGCCGAAAGAGGGAGCGCCAGCGTTTGTGGGGCTGTGAATGGGGTTGCCTGGGTCCTTGAAGAGCAGCAAGAGCTTTTGGTCCTGGCACCTTTGGGGTGGGAGGAATCCCTGGACATTCGCAACTGCTGAGCTGGGCTGCGGCTGTACTCAGCGGCCCAGGCCGAGAGATTGTATTGGACTTTGGGAGGCTGCCGAAAGAGGGAGCGCCAGCGTTTGTGGGGCTGTGAATGGGGTTGCCTGGGTCCTTGAAGAGCAGCAAGAGCTTTTGGTCCTGGCACCTTTGGGGTGGGAGGAATCCCTGGACGTTCGCAACTGCTGAGCTGGGCTGCGGCTGTACTCAGCGGCCCAGGCCGAGAGATTGTATTGGACTTTGGGAGGCTGCCGAAAGAGGGAGCGCCAGCGTTTGTGGGGCTGTGAATGGGGTTGCCTGGGTCCTTGAAGAGCAGCAAGAGCTTTTGGTCCTGGCACCTTTGGGGTGGGAGGAATCCCTGGACGTTCGCAACTGCTGAGCTGGGCTGCGGCTGTACTCAGCGGCCCAGGCCGAGAGATTGTATTGGACTTTGGGAGGCTGCCGAAAGAGGGAGCGCCAGCGTTTGTGGGGCTGTGAATGGGGTTGCCTGGGTCCTTGAAGAGCAGCAAGAGCTTTTGGTCCTGGCACCTTTGGGGTGGGAGGAATCCCTGGACGTTCGCAACTGCTGAGCTGGGCTGCGGCTGTACTCAGCGGCCCAGGCCGAGAGATTGTATTGGACTTTGGGAGGCTGCCGAAAGAGGGAGCGCCAGCGTTTGTGGGGCTGTGAATGGGGTTGCCTGGGTCCTTGAAGAGCAGCAAGAGCTTTTGGTCCTGGCACCTTTGGGGTGGGAGGAATCCCTGGACGTTCGCAACTGCTGAGCTGGGCTGCGGCTGTACTCAGCGGCCCAGGCCGAGAGATTGTATTGGACTTTGGGAGGCTGCCGAAAGAGGGAGCGCCAGCGTTTGTGGGGCTGTGAATGGGGTTGCCTGGGTCCTTGAAGAGCAGCAAGAGCTTTTGGTCCTGGCACCTTTGGGGTGGGAGGAATCCCTGGACATTCGCAACTGCTGAGCTGGGCTGCGGCTGTACTCAGCGGCCCAGGCCGAGAGATTGTATTGGACTTTGGGAGGCTGCCGAAAGAGGGAGCGCCAGCGTTTGTGGGGCTGTGAATGGGGTTGCCTGGGTCCTTGAAGAGCAGCAAGAGCTTTTGGTCCTGGCACCTTTGGGGTGGGAGGAATCCCTGGACGTTCGCAACTGCTGAGCTGGGCTGCGGCTGTACTCAGCGGCCCAGGCCGAGAGATTGTATTGGACTTTGGGAGGCTGCCGAAAGAGGGAGCGCCAGCGTTTGTGGGGCTGTGAATGGGGTTGCCTGGGTCCTTGAAGAGCAGCAAGAGCTTTTGGTCCTGGCACCTTTGGGGTGGGAGGAATCCCTGGACGTTCGCAACTGCTGAGCTGGGCTGCGGCTGTACTCAGCGGCCCAGGCCGAGAGATTGTATTGGACTTTGGGAGGCTGCCGAAAGAGGGAGCGCCAGCATTTGTGGGGCTGTGAATGGGGTTGCCTGGGTCCTTGAAGAGCAGCAAGAGCTTTTGGTCCTGTCTCGTTTTGGGTGGGAGGAATCCCTGGACATTTGCAACTGCTGAGCTGGGCTGCGGCTCTACTCAGCGGCCCAGGCCGAGAGGTTTTATTGGACTTTGGGAGGCTGCAGAAAGAGGGAGCGCCAGTGTCTATGGGGCTGTGAATGGGGTTGCCTGGGTCCTTGAAGAGCAGCAAGAGCTTTTGGTCCTGGCACCTTTGGGGTGGGAGGAATCCCTGGACGTTCGCAACTGCTGAGCTGGGCTGCGGCTGTACTCAGCGGCCCAGGCCGAGAGATTGTATTGGACTTTGGGAGGCTGCAGAAAGAGGGAGCGCCAGTGGGTTGCTGTCGGGTCTGCTGTGAATGTGGCTGCCTGGGTTCTTGAAGAGCAGCAAGAGCTTTTGGTCCTGGCACCTTTGGGGTGGGAGGAATCCCTGGACGTTCACAACTGCTGATCCGGGGTCCTGCTCTACTCAGCGGCCCAGTGCGAGAGATCGTATTGGACTTTGGGAGGCTGCAGAAAGAGGGAGCGCCAGTGTCTATGGGGCTGTGAATGGGGTTGCCTGGGTCCTTGAAGAGCAGCAAGAGCTTTTGGTCCTGGCACCTTTGGGGTGGGAGGAATCCCTGGACATTTGCAACTGCTGAGCTGGGCTGCGGCTCTACTCAGCGGCCCAGGCAGAGAGATTGTATTGGACTTAGGGAGGCTGCAGAAAGAGGGAGCGCCAGTGTTTGTGGGGCTGTGAATGGGGTTGCCTGGGTCCTTGAAGAGCAGCAAGAGCTTTTGGTCCTGGCACCTTTGGGGTGGGAGGAATCCCTGGACGTTCACAACTGCTGAGCTGGGCTGCGGCTCTACTCAGCGGCCCAGGCCGAGAGATTGTATTGGACTTTGGGAGGCTGCAGAAAGAGGGAGCGCCAGCGTTTGTGGGGCTGTGAATGTGGCTGCCTGCGTTCCTGAAGAGCAGCAAGAGCTTTTGGTCCTGGCACCTTTGGGGTGGGAGGAATCCCTGGACGTTCGCAACTGCTGAGCTGGGCTGCGGCTGTACTCAGCGGCCCAGGCAGAGAGATTGTATTGGACTTAGGGAGGCTGCAGAAAGAGGGAGCGCCAGTGTTTATGGGGCTGTGAATGGGGTTGCCTGGGTCCTTGAAGAGCAGCAAGAGCTTTTGGTCCTGGCCCCTTTTGGGTGGGAGGAATCCCTGGACGTTCGCAACTGCTGAGCTGGGCTGCGGCTCTACTCAGCGGCCCAGGCCGAGAGATTGTATTGGACTTTGGGAGGCTGCAGAAAGAGGGAGCGCCAGTGTTTGTGGGGCTGTGAATGGGGTTGCCTGGGTCCTTGAAGAGCAGCAAGAGCTTTTGGTCCTGGCACCTTTGGGGTGGGAGGAATCCCTGGACGTTCACAACTGCTGAGCTGGGCTGCGGCTCTACTCAGCGGCCCAGGCCGAGAGATTGTATTGGACTTTGGGAGGCTGCAGAAAGAGGGAGCGCCAGTGTTTGTGGGGCTGTGAATGGGGTTGCCTGGGTCCTTGAAGAGCAGCAAGAGCTTTTGGTCCTGGCCCCTTTTGGGTGGGAGGAATCCCTGGACGTTCGCAACTGCTGAGCTGGGCTGCGGCTCTACTCAGCGGCCCAGGCCGAGAGATTGTATTGGACTTTGGGAGGCTGCAGAAAGAGGGAGCGCCAGTGTTTGTGGGGCTGTGAATGGGGTTGCCTGGGTCCTTGAAGAGCAGCAAGAGCTTTTGGTCCTGGCTCGTTTTGGGTGGGAGGAATCCCTGGACGTTCACAACTGCTGAGCTACGCTCCGGCTCTACTCAGCGGCCCAGGCCGAGAGATTGTATTGGACTTTGGGAGGCTGCAGAAAGAGGGAGCGCTAGTGTTTGTGGGGCTGTGAATGGGGTTGCCTGGGTCCTTGAAGAGCAGCAAGAGCTTTTGGTCCTGGCACCTTTGGGGTGGGAGGAATCCCTGGACGTTCGCAACTGCTGAGCTGGGCTGCGGCTCTACTCAGCGGCCCAGGCCGAGAGATTGTATTGGACTTTGGGAGGCTGCAGAAAGAGGGAGCGCCAGTGTTTGTGGGGCTGTGAATGGGGTTGCCTGGGTCCTTGAAGAGCAGCAAGAGCTTTTGGTCCTGGCACCTTTGGGGTGGGAGGAATCCCTGGACGTTGGCAACTGCTGAGCTGGGCTGCGGCTCTACTCAGCGGCCCAGGCCGAGAGATTGTATTGGACTTTGGGAGGCTGCAGAAAGAGGGAGCGCCAGTGTTTGTGGGGCTGTGAATGGGGTTGCCTGGGTCCTTGAAGAGCAGCAAGAGCTTTTGGTCCTGGCACCTTTGGGGTGGGAGGAATCCCTGGACGTTCGCAACTGCTGAGCTGGGCTGCGGCTCTACTCAGCGGCCCAGGCCGAGAGATTGTATTGGACTTTGGGAGGCTGCAGAAAGAGGGAGCGCCATCGTTTGTGGGGCTGTGAATGGGGTTGCCTGGGTCCTTGAAGAGCAGCAAGAGCTTTTGGTCCTGGCACCTTTGGGGTGGGAGGAATCCCTGGACGTTGGCAACTGCTGAGCTGGGCTGCGGCTCTACTCAGCGGCCCAGGCCGAGAGATTGTATTGGACTTTGGGAGGCTGCAGAAAGAGGGAGCGCCAGTGTTTGTGGGGCTGTGAATGGGGTTGCCTGGGTCCTTGAAGAGCAGCAAGAGCTTTTGGTCCTGGCACCTTTGGGGTGGGAGGAATCCCTGGACGTTGGCAACTGCTGAGCTGGGCTGCGGCTCTACTCAGCGGCCCAGGCCGAGAGATTGTATTGGACTTTGGGAGGCTGCAGAAAGAGGGAGCGCCAGTGTTTGTGGGGCTGTGAATGGGGTTGCCTGGGTCCTTGAAGAGCAGCAAGAGCTTTTGGTCCTGGCACCTTTGGGGTGGGAGGAATCCCTGGACGTTGGCAACTGCTGAGCTGGGCTGCGGCTCTACTCAGCGGCCCAGGCCGAGAGATTGTATTGGACTTTGGGAGGCTGCAGAAAGAGGGAGCGCCAGTGTTTGTGGGGCTGTGAATGGGGTTGCCTGGGTCCTTGAAGAGCAGCAAGAGCTTTTGGTCCTGGCACCTTTGGGGTGGGAGGAATCCCTGGACGTTGGCAACTGCTGAGCTGGGCTGCGGCTCTACTCAGCGGCCCAGGCCGAGAGATTGTATTGGACTTTGGGAGGCTGCAGAAAGAGGGAGCGCCAGTGTCTGTGGGGCTGTGAATGGGGTTGCCTGGGTCCTTGAAGAGCAGCAAGAGCTTTTGGTCCTGGCACCTTTGGGGTGGGAGGAATCCCTGGACGTTCACAACTGCTGAGCTGGGCTGCGGCTCTACTCAGCGGCCCAGGCCGAGAGATTGTATTGGACTTTGGGAGGCTGCAGAAAGAGGGAGCGCCAGTGTTTGTGGGGCTGTGAATGGGGTTGCCTGGGTCCTTGAAGAGCAGCAAGAGCTTTTGGTCCTGGCACCTTTGGGGTGGGAGGAATCCCTGGACGTTCGCAACTGCTGAGCTGGGCTGCGGCTCTACTCAGCGGCCCAGGCCGAGAGATTGTATTGGACTTTGGGAGGCTGCAGAAAGAGGGAGCGCCAGTGTTTGTGGGGCTGTGAATGGGGTTGCCTGGGTCCTTGAAGAGCAGCAAGAGCTTTTGGTCCTGGCACCTTTGGGGTGGGAGGAATCCCTGGACGTTGGCAACTGCTGAGCTGGGCTGCGGCTCTACTCAGCGGCCCAGGCCGAGAGATTGTATTGGACTTTGGGAGGCTGCAGAAAGAGGGAGCGCCAGTGTTTGTGGGGCTGTGAATGGGGTTGCCTGGGTCCTTGAAGAGCAGCAAGAGCTTTTGGTCCTGGCTCGTTTTGGGTGGGAGGAATCCCTGGACGTTCGCAACTGCTGAGCTGGGCTGCGGCTCTACTCAGCGGCCCAGGCCGAGAGATTGTATTGGACTTTGGGAGGCTGCAGAAAGAGGGAGCGCCATCGTTTGTGGGGCTGTGAATGAGGCTGCCTGGGTCCTTGAAGAGCAGCAAGAGCTTTTGGTCCTGGCACCTTTTGGGTGGGAGGAATCCCTGGACGTTCACAACTGCTGAGCTACGCTCCGGCTCTACTCAACGGCCCAGTGAGAGAGCTTGTATTGGACTTTGGGAGGCTGCCGAAAGAGGGAGCGCCAGTATTTGTGGGGCTGTGAATGGGGTTGCCTGGGTCCTTGAAGAGCAGCAAGAGCTTTTGGTCCTGGCACCTTTGGGGTGGGAGGAATCCCTGGATGTTGGCAACTGCTGAGCTGGGCTGCGGCTCTACTCAGCGGCCCAGGCCGAGAGATTGTATTGGACTTTGGGAGGCTGCAGAAAGAGGGAGCGCCAGTGTCTGTGGGGCTGTGAATGGGGTTGCCTGGGTCCTTGAAGAGCAGCAAGAGCTTTTGGTCCTGGCACCTTTGGGGTGGGAGGAATCCCTGGACGTTCACAACTGCTGAGCTGGGCTGCGGCTCTACTCAGCGGCCCAGGCCGAGAGATTGTATTGGACTTTGGGAGGCTGCAGAAAGAGGGAGCGCCAGTGTTTGTGGGGCTGTGAATGGGGTTGCCTGGGTCCTTGAAGAGCAGCAAGAGCTTTTGGTCCTGGCACCTTTGGGGTGGGAGGAATCCCTGGATGTTGGCAACTGCTGAGCTGGGCTGCGGCTCTACTCAGCGGCCCAGGCCGAGAGATTGTATTGGACTTTGGGAGGCTGCAGAAAGAGGGAGCGCCAGTGTCTGTGGGGCTGTGAATGGGGTTGCCTGGGTCCTTGAAGAGCAGCAAGAGCTTTTGGTCCTGGCTCGTTTTGGGTGGGAGGAATCCCTGGACGTTCACAACTGCTGAGCTACGCTCCGGCTCTACTCAACGGCCCAGGCCGAGAGATTGTATTGGACTTTGGGAGGCTGCAGAAAGAGGGAGCGCCAGTGTTTGTGGGGCTGTGAATGGGGTTGCCTGGGTCCTTGAAGAGCAGCAAGAGCTTTTGGTCCTGGCACCTTTGGGGTGGGAGGAATCCCTGGACGTTCGCAACTGCTGAGCTGGGCTGCGGCTCTACTCAGCGGCGCAGGCCGAGAGATTTTATTGGACTTTGGGAGGCTGCAGAAAGAGGGAGCGCCATCATTTGTGGGCCTGTGAATGAGGCTGCCTGGGTCCTTGAAGAGCAGCAAGAGCTTTTGGTCCTGGCACCTTTGGGGTGGGAGGAATCCCTGGACGTTCACAACTGCTGAGCTGGGCTGCGGCTCTACTCAGCGGCCCAGGCCGAGAGATTGTATTGGACTTTGGGAGGCTGCAGAAAGAGGGAGCGCCAGTATTTGTGGGGCTGTGAATGGGGTTGCCTGGGTCCTTGAAGAGCAGCAAGAGCTTTTGGTCCTGGCACCTTTGGGGTGGGAGGAATCCCTGGACGTTCACAACTGCTGAGCTGGGCTGCGGCTCTACTCAGCGGCCCAGGCCGAGAGATTGTATTGGACTTTGGGAGGCTGCAGAAAGAGGGAGCGCCAGTGTTTGTGGGGCTGTGAATGGGGTTGCCTGGGTCCTTGAAGAGCAGCAAGAGCTTTTGGTCCTGGCACCTTTGGGGTGGGAGGAATCCCTGGACGTTCGCAACTGCTGAGCTGGGCTGCGGCTCTACTCAGCGGCCCAGGCCGAGAGATTGTATTGGACTTTGGGAGGCTGCAGAAAGAGGGAGCGCCAGTGTTTGTGGGGCTGTGAATGGGGTTGCCTGGGTCCTTGAAGAGCAGCAAGAGCTTTTGGTCCTGGCACCTTTGGGGTGGGAGGAATCCCTGGACGTTGGCAACTGCTGAGCTGGGCTGCGGCTCTACTCAGCGGCCCAGGCCGAGAGATTGTATTGGACTTTGGGAGGCTGCAGAAAGAGGGAGCGCCAGTGTTTGTGGGGCTGTGAATGGGGTTGCCTGGGTCCTTGAAGAGCAGCAAGAGCTTTTGGTCCTGGCACCTTTGGGGTGGGAGGAATCCCTGGACGTTGGCAACTGCTGAGCTGGGCTGCGGCTCTACTCAGCGGCCCAGGCCGAGAGATTGTATTGGACTTTGGGAGGCTGCAGAAAGAGGGAGCGCCAGTGTTTGTGGGGCTGTGAATGGGGTTGCCTGGGTCCTTGAAGAGCAGCAAGAGCTTTTGGTCCTGGCACCTTTGGGGTGGGAGGAATCCCTGGACGTTCGCAACTGCTGAGCTGGGCTGCGGCTCTACTCAGCGGCCCAGGCCGAGAGATTGTATTGGACTTTGGGAGGCTGCAGAAAGAGGGAGCGCCAGTGTTTACGGGGCTGTGAATGGGGTTGCCTGGGTCCTTGAAGAGCAGCAAGAGCTTTTGGTCCTGGCACCTTTGGGGTGGGAGGAATCCCTGGACGTTCACAACTGCTGAGCTGGGCTGCGGCTCTACTCAGCGGCCCAGGCCGAGAGATTGTATTGGACTTTGGGAGGCTGCAGAAAGAGGGAGCGCCAGTGTCTGTGGGGCTGTGAATGGGGTTGCGTGGGTCCTTGAAGAGCAGCAAGAGCTTTTGGTCCTGGCACCTTTGGGGTGGGAGGAATCCCTGGACGTTCGCAACTGCTGAGCTGGGCTGCGGCTCTACTCAGCGGCCCAGGCCGAGAGATTGTATTGGACTTTGGGAGGCTGCAGAAAGAGGGAGCGCGAGTGTTTATGAGGCTGTGAATGGGGTTGCCTGGGTCCTTGAAGAGCAGCAAGAGCTTTTGGTCCTGGCACCTTTGGGGTGGGAGGAATCCCTGGACGTTCACAACTGCTGAGCTGGGCTGCGGCTCTACTCAGCGGCCCAGGCCGAGAGATTGTATTGGACTTTGGGAGGCTGCAGAAAGAGGGAGCGCCAGTGTTTGTGGGGCTGTGAATGGGGTTGCCTGGGTCCTTGAAGAGCAGCAAGAGCTTTTGGTCCTGGCACCTTTGGGGTGGGAGGAATCCCTGGACGTTGGCAACTGCTGAGCTGGGCTGCGGCTCTACTCAGCGGCCCAGGCCGAGAGATTGTATTGGACTTTGGGAGGCTGCAGAAAGAGGGAGCGCCAGTGTTTGTGGGGCTGTGAATGGGGTTGCCTGGGTCCTTGAAGAGCAGCAAGAGCTTTTGGTCCTGGCACCTTTGGGGTGGGAGGAATCCCTGGACGTTCGCAACTGCTGAGCTGGGCTGCGGCTCTACTCAGCGGCCCAGGCCGAGAGATTGTATTGGACTTTGGGAGGCTGCAGAAAGAGGGAGCGCCATCATTTGTGGGCCTGTGAATGAGGCTGCCTGGGTCCTTGAAGAGCAGCAAGAGCTTTTGGTCCTGGCACCTTTGGGGTGGGAGGAATCCCTGGACGTTCACAACTGCTGAGCCGGTCTCCTGCTCTACTCAGCGGCCCAGGCCGAGAGATTGTATTGGACTTTGGGAGGCTGCAGAAAGAGGGAGCGCCATCGTTTGTGGGGCTGTGAATGGGGTTGCCTGGGTCCTTGAAGAGCAGCAAGAGCTTTTGGTCCTGGCACCTTTGGGGTGGGAGGAATCCCTGGACGTTCGCAACTGCTGAGCTGGGCTGCGGCTCTACTCAGCGGCCCAGGCCGAGAGATTGTATTGGACTTTGGGAGGCTGCAGAAAGAGGGAGCGCCATTGTTTGTGGGGCTGTGAATGGGGTTGCCTGGGTCCTTGAAGAGCAGCAAGAGCTTTTGGTCCTGGCACCTTTGGGGTGGGAGGAATCCCTGGACGTTCACAACTGCTGAGCTGGGCTGCGGCTCTACTCAGCGGCCCAGGCCGAGAGATTGTATTGGACTTTGGGAGGCTGCAGAAAGAGGGAGCGCCAGTATTTGTGGGGCTGTGAATGGGGTTGCCTGGGTCCTTGAAGAGCAGCAAGAGCTTTTGGTCCTGGCACCTTTTGGGTGGGAGGAATCCCTGGACGTTGGCAACTGCTGAGCTGGGCTGCGGCTCTACTCAGCGGCCCAGGCCGAGAGGTTTTATTGGACTTTGGGAGGCTGTAGAAAGAGGGAGCGCCATCGTTTGTGGGGCTGTGAATGGGGTTGCCTGGGTCCTTGAAGAGCAGCAAGAGCTTTTGGTCCTGGCACCTTTGGGGTGGGAGGAATCCCTGGACGTTCGCAACTGCTGAGCTGGGCTGCGGCTCTACTCAGCGGCCCAGGCCGAGAGATTGTATTGGACTTTGGGAGGCTGCAGAAAGAGGGAGCGCCATTGTTTGTGGGGCTGTGAATGGGGTTGCCTGGGTCCTTGAAGAGCAGCAAGAGCTTTTGGTCCTGGCACCTTTGGGGTGGGAGGAATCCCTGGACGTTCGCAACTGCTGAGCTGGGCTGCGGCTCTACTCAGCGGCCCAGGCCGAGAGATTGTATTGGACTTTGGGAGGCTGCAGAAAGAGGGAGCGCCATCGTTTGTGGGGCTGTGAATGGGGTTGCCTGGGTCCTTGAAGAGCAGCAAGAGCTTTTGGTCCTGGCACCTTTGGGGTGGGAGGAATCCCTGGACGTTCGCAACTGCTGAGCTGGGCTGCGGCTCTACTCAGCGGCCCAGGCCGAGAGATTGTATTGGACTTTGGGAGGCTGCAGAAAGAGGGAGCGCCAGTGTTTGTGGGGCTGTGAATGGGGTTGCCTGGGTCCTTGAAGAGCAGCAAGAGCTTTTGGTCCTGGCCCCTTTGGGGTGGGAGGAATCCCTGGACGTTGGCAACTGCTGAGCTGGGCTGCGGCTCTACTCAGCGGCCCAGGCCGAGAGATTGTATTGGACTTTGGGAGGCTGCAGAAAGAGGGAGCGCCATCGTTTGTGGGGCTGTGAATGGGGTTGCCTGGGTCCTTGAAGAGCAGCAAGAGCTTTTGGTCCTGGCACCTTTGGGGTGGGAGGAATCCCTGGACGTTCACAACTGCTGAGCTGGGCTGCGGCTCTACTCAGCGGCCCAGGCCGAGAGATTGTATTGGACTTTGGGAGGCTGCAGAAAGAGGGAGCGCCAGTGTTTATGGGGCTGTGAATGGGGTTGCCTGGGTCCTTGAAGAGCAGCAAGAGCTTTTGGTCCTGGCACCTTTGGGGTGGGAGGAATCCCTGGACGTTCGCAACTGCTGAGCTGGGCTGCGGCTCTACTCAGCGGCCCAGGCCGAGAGATTGTATTGGACTTTGGGAGGCTGCAGAAAGAGGGAGCGCCAGTGTTTGTGGGGCTGTGAATGGGGTTGCCTGGGTCCTTGAAGAGCAGCAAGAGCTTTTGGTCCTGGCACCTTTGGGGTGGGAGGAATCCCTGGACGTTGGCAACTGCTGAGCTGGGCTGCGGCTCTACTCAGCGGCCCAGGCCGAGAGATTGTATTGGACTTTGGGAGGCTGCAGAAAGAGGGAGCGCCAGTGTCTGTGGGGCTGTGAATGGGGTTGCCTGGGTCCTTGAAGAGCAGCAAGAGCTTTTGGTCCTGGCACCTTTGGGGTGGGAGGAATCCCTGGACGTTCGCAACTGCTGAGCTGGGCTGCGGCTCTACTCAGCGGCCCAGGCCGAGAGGTTTTATTGGACTTTGGGAGGCTGCAGAAAGAGGGAGCGCCATCATTTGTGGGCCTGTGAATGAGGCTGCCTGGGTCCTTGAAGAGCAGCAAGAGCTTTTGGTCCTGGCACCTTTGGGGTGGGAGGAATCCCTGGACGTTCACAACTGCTGAGCTAGGCTCCGGCTCTACTCAGCGGCCCAGGCCGAGAGATTGTATTGGACTTTGGGAGGCTGCAGAAAGAGGGAGCGCCAGTGTTTGTGGGGCTGTGAATGGGGTTGCCTGGGTCCTTGAAGAGCAGCAAGAGCTTTTGGTCCTGGCACCTTTGGGGTGGGAGGAATCCCTGGACGTTGGCAACTGCTGAGCTGGGCTGCGGCTCTACTCAGCGGCCCAGGCCGAGAGATTGTATTGGACTTTGGGAGGCTGCAGAAAGAGGGAGCGCCAGTGTTTGTGGGGCTGTGAATGGGGTTGCCTGGGTCCTTGAAGAGCAGCAAGAGCTTTTGGTCCTGGCACCTTTGGGGTGGGAGGAATCCCTGGACGTTGGCAACTGCTGAGCTGGGCTGCGGCTCTACTCAGCGGCCCAGGCCGAGAGATTGTATTGGACTTTGGGAGGCTGCAGAAAGAGGGAGCGCCAGTGTTTGTGGGGCTGTGAATGGGGTTGCCTGGGTCCTTGAAGAGCAGCAAGAGCTTTTGGTCCTGGCACCTTTGGGGTGGGAGGAATCCCTGGACGTTCGCAACTGCTGAGCTGGGCTGCGGCTCTACTCAGCGGCCCAGGCCGAGAGGTTTTATTGGACTTTGGGAGGCTGCAGAAAGAGGGAGCGCCAGTGTCTATGGGGCTGTGAATGGGGTTGCCTGGGTCCTTGAAGAGCAGCAAGAGCTTTTGGTCCTGGCACCTTTGGGGTGGGAGGAATCCCTGGACGTTCGCAACTGCTGAGCTGGGCTGCGGCTCTACTCAGCGGCCCAGGCCGAGAGATTGTATTGGACTTTGGGAGGCTGCAGAAAGAGGGAGCGCCAGTGTCTATGGGGCTGTGAATGGGGTTGCCTGGGTCCTTGAAGAGCAGCAAGAGCTTTTGGTCCTGGCACCTTTGGGGTGGGAGGAATCCCTGGACGTTCACAACTGCTGAGCTGGGCTGCGGCTCTACTCAGCGGCCCAGGCCGAGAGATTGTATTGGACTTTGGGAGGCTGCAGAAAGAGGGAGCGCCAGTGTTTGTGGGGCTGTGAATGGGGTTGCCTGGGTCCTTGAAGAGCAGCAAGAGCTTTTGGTCCTGGCACCTTTGGGGTGGGAGGAATCCCTGGACGTTGGCAACTGCTGAGCTGGGCTGCGGCTCTACTCAGCGGCCCAGGCCGAGAGATTGTATTGGACTTTGGGAGGCTGCAGAAAGAGGGAGCGCCAGTGTTTGTGGGGCTGTGAATGGGGTTGCCTGGGTCCTTGAAGAGCAGCAAGAGCTTTTGGTCCTGGCACCTTTGGGGTGGGAGGAATCCCTGGACGTTCGCAACTGCTGAGCTGGGCTGCGGCTCTACTCAGCGGCCCAGGCCGAGAGATTGTATTGGACTTTGGGAGGCTGCAGAAAGAGGGAGCGCCAGTGTTTGTGGGGCTGTGAATGGGGTTGCCTGGGTCCTTGAAGAGCAGCAAGAGCTTTTGGTCCTGGCACCTTTGGGGTGGGAGGAATCCCTGGACGTTCGCAACTGCTGAGCTGGGCTGCGGCTCTACTCAGCGGCCCAGGCCGAGAGATTGTATTGGACTTTGGGAGGCTGCAGAAAGAGGGAGCGCCAGTGTTTGTGGGGCTGTGAATGGGGTTGCCTGGGTCCTTGAAGAGCAGCAAGAGCTTTTGGTCCTGGCACCTTTGGGGTGGGAGGAATCCCTGGACGTTGGCAACTGCTGAGCTGGGCTGCGGCTCTACTCAGCGGCCCAGGCCGAGAGATCGTATTGGACTTTGGGAGGCTGTAGAAAGAGGGAGCGCCAGTGTCTGTGGGGCTGTGAATGGGGTTGCCTGGGTCCTTGAAGAGCAGCAAGAGCTTTTGGTCCTGGCACCTTTGGGGTGGGAGGAATCCCTGGACGTTGGCAACTGCTGAGCTGGGCTGCGGCTCTACTCAGCGGCCCAGGCCGAGAGATTGTATTGGACTTTGGGAGGCTGCAGAAAGAGGGAGCGCCAGTGTCTGTGGGGCTGTGAATGGGGTTGCGTGGGTCCTTGAAGAGCAGCAAGAGCTTTTGGTCCTGGCACCTTTGGGGTGGGAGGAATCCCTGGACGTTCGCAACTGCTGAGCTGGGCTGCGGCTCTACTCAGCGGCCCAGGCCGAGAGATTGTATTGGACTTTGGGAGGCTGCAGAAAGAGGGAGCGCCAGTGTTTACGGGGCTGTGAATGGGGTTGCCTGGGTCCTTGAAGAGCAGCAAGAGCTTTTGGTCCTGGCACCTTTGGGGTGGGAGGAATCCCTGGACGTTCACAACTGCTGAGCTGGGCTGCGGCTCTACTCAGCGGCCCAGGCCGAGAGATTGTATTGGACTTTGGGAGGCTGCAGAAAGAGGGAGCGCCAGTGTTTGTGGGGCTGTGAATGGGGTTGCCTGGGTCCTTGAAGAGCAGCAAGAGCTTTTGGTCCTGGCACCTTTGGGGTGGGAGGAATCCCTGGACGTTGGCAACTGCTGAGCTGGGCTGCGGCTCTACTCAGCGGCCCAGGCCGAGAGATTGTATTGGACTTTGGGAGGCTGCAGAAAGAGGGAGCGCCAGTGTTTGTGGGGCTGTGAATGGGGTTGCCTGGGTCCTTGAAGAGCAGCAAGAGCTTTTGGTCCTGGCACCTTTGGGGTGGGAGGAATCCCTGGACGTTCGCAACTGCTGAGCTGGGCTGCGGCTCTACTCAGCGGCCCAGGCCGAGAGATTGTATTGGACTTTGGGAGGCTGCAGAAAGAGGGAGCGCCAGTGTTTACGGGGCTGTGAATGGGGTTGCCTGGGTCCTTGAAGAGCAGCAAGAGCTTTTGGTCCTGGCACCTTTGGGGTGGGAGGAATCCCTGGACGTTCACAACTGCTGAGCTGGGCTGCGGCTCTACTCAGCGGCCCAGGCCGAGAGATTGTATTGGACTTTGGGAGGCTGCAGAAAGAGGGAGCGCCAGTGTTTGTGGGGCTGTGAATGGGGTTGCCTGGGTCCTTGAAGAGCAGCAAGAGCTTTTGGTCCTGGCACCTTTGGGGTGGGAGGAATCCCTGGACGTTCGCAACTGCTGAGCTGGGCTGCGGCTCTACTCAGCGGCCCAGGCCGAGAGATTGTATTGGACTTTGGGAGGCTGCAGAAAGAGGGAGCGCCATCATTTGTGGGCCTGTGAATGAGGCTGCCTGGGTCCTTGAAGAGCAGCAAGAGCTTTTGGTCCTGGCACCTTTGGGGTGGGAGGAATCCCTGGACGTTCACAACTGCTGAGCTGGGCTGCGGCTCTACTCAGCGGCCCAGGCCGAGAGATTGTATTGGACTTTGGGAGGCTGCAGAAAGAGGGAGCGCCATCATTTGTGGGCCTGTGAATGAGGCTGCCTGGGTCCTTGAAGAGCAGCAAGAGCTTTTGGTCCTGGCCCCTTTGGGGTGGGAGGAATCCCTGGACGTTCGCAACTGCTGAGCTGGGCTGCGGCTCTACTCAGCGGCCCAGGCCGAGAGGTTTTATTGGACTTTGGGAGGCTGCAGAAAGAGGGAGCGCCAGTGTCTATGGGGCTGTGAATGGGGTTGCCTGGGTCCTTGAAGAGCAGCAAGAGCTTTTGGTGCTGGCACCTTTGGGGTGGGAGGAATCCCTGGACGTTCGCAACTGCTGATCCGGGCTCCTGCTCTACTCAGCAGCCCAGGCCGAGAGATTGTATTGGACTTTGGGAGGCTGCAGAAAGAGGGAGCGCCATTGTTTGTGGGGCTGTGAATGGGGTTGCCTGGGTCCTTGAAGAGCAGCAAGAGCTTTTGGTCCTGGCACCTTTGGGGTGGGAGGAATCCCTGGACGTTGGCAACTGCTGAGCTGGGCTGCGGCTCTACTCAGCGGCCCAGGCCGAGAGATTGTATTGGACTTTGGGAGGCTGCAGAAAGAGGGAGCGCCATCATTTGTGGGCCTGTGAATGAGGCTGCCTGGGTCCTTGAAGAGCAGCAAGAGCTTTTGGTCCTGGCACCTTTGGGGTGGGAGGAATCCCTGGACGTTGGCAACTGCTGAGCTGGGCTGCGGCTCTACTCAGCGGCCCAGTGAGAGAGCTTGTATTGGACTTTGGGAGGCTGCAGAAAGAGGGAGCGCCAGTGTTTGTGGGGCTGTGAATGGGGTTGCCTGGGTCCTTGAAGAGCAGCAAGAGCTTTTGGTCCTGGCACCTTTGGGGTGGGAGGAATCCCTGGACGTTCGCAACTGCTGAGCTGGGCTGCGGCTCTACTCAGCGGCCCAGGCCGAGAGATTGTATTGGACTTTGGGAGGCTGCAGAAAGAGGGAGCGCCAGTGTTTGTGGGGCTGTGAATGGGGTTGCCTGGGTCCTTGAAGAGCAGCAAGAGCTTTTGGTCCTGGCACCTTTGGGGTGGGAGGAATCCCTGGACGTTCGCAACTGCTGAGCTGGGCTGCGGCTCTACTCAGCGGCCCAGGCCGAGAGATTGTATTGGACTTTGGGAGGCTGCAGAAAGAGGGAGCGCCATCGTTTGTGGGGCTGTGAATGGGGTTGCCTGGGTCCTTGAAGAGCAGCAAGAGCTTTTGGTCCTGGCACCTTTGGGGTGGGAGGAATCCCTGGACGTTCGCAACTGCTGAGCTGGGCTGCGGCTCTACTCAGCGGCCCAGGCCGAGAGATTGTATTGGACTTTGGGAGGCTGCAGAAAGAGGGAGCGCCATTGTTTGTGGGGCTGTGAATGGGGTTGCCTGGGTCCTTGAAGAGCAGCAAGAGCTTTTGGTTCTGGCTCGTTTTGGGTGGGAGGAATCCCTGGACGTTGGCAACTGCTGAGCTGGGCTGCGGCTCTACTCAGCGGCCCAGGCCGAGAGATTGTATTGGACTTTGGGAGGCTGCAGAAAGAGGGAGCGCCAGTGTTTGTGGGGCTGTGAATGGGGTTGCCTGGGTCCTTGAAGAGCAGCAAGAGCTTTTGGTCCTGGCACCTTTGGGGTGGGAGGAATCCCTGGACGTTCGCAACTGCTGAGCTGGGCTGCGGCTCTACTCAGCGGCCCAGGCCGAGAGATTGTATTGGACTTTGGGAGGCTGCAGAAAGAGGGAGCGCCATTGTTTGTGGGGCTGTGAATGGGGTTGCCTGGGTCCTTGAAGAGCAGCAAGAGCTTTTGGTCCTGGCACCTTTGGGGTGGGAGGAATCCCTGGACGTTCACAACTGCTGAGCTGGGCTGCGGCTCTACTCAGCGGCCCAGGCCGAGAGATTGTATTGGACTTTGGGAGGCTGCAGAAAGAGAGAGCGCCAGCATTTGTGGGGCTGTGAATGGGGTTGCCTGGGTCCTTGAAGAGCAGCAAGAGCTTTTGGTCCTGGCACCTTTGGGGTGGGAGGAATCCCTGGACGTTCGCAACTGCTGAGCTGGGCTGCGGCTCTACTCAGCGGCCCAGTGAGAGAGCTTGTATTGGACTTTGGGAGGCTGCAGAAAGAGGGAGCGCCATCGTTTGTGGGGCTGTGAATGGGGTTGCCTGGGTCCTTGAAGAGCAGCAAGAGCTTTTGGTCCTGGCACCTTTGGGGTGGGAGGAATCCCTGGACGTTCGCAACTGCTGAGCTGGGCTGCGGCTCTACTCAGCGGCCCAGGCCGAGAGATTGTATTGGACTTTGGGAGGCTGCAGAAAGAGGGAGCGCCATTGTTTGTGGGGCTGTGAATGGGGTTGCCTGGGTCCTTGAAGAGCAGCAAGAGCTTTTGGTCCTGGCACCTTTGGGGTGGGAGGAATCCCTGGACGTTGGCAACTGCTGAGCTGGGCTGCGGCTCTACTCAGCGGCCCAGGCCGAGAGATTGTATTGGACTTTGGGAGGCTGCAGAAAGAGGGAGCGCCAGTGTCTGTGGGGCTGTGAATGGGGTTGCCTGGGTCCTTGAAGAGCAGCAAGAGCTTTTGGTCCTGGCACCTTTGGGGTGGGAGGAATCCCTGGACGTTCGCAACTGCTGAGCTGGGCTGCGGCTCTACTCAGCGGCCCAGGCCGAGAGATTGTATTGGACTTTGGGAGGCTGCAGAAAGAGGGAGCGCCAGTGTCTGTGGGGCTGTGAATGGGGTTGCCTGGGTCCTTGAAGAGCAGCAAGAGCTTTTGGTCCTGGCACCTTTGGGGTGGGAGGAATCCCTGGACGTTCACAACTGCTGAGCTGGGCTGCGGCTCTACTCAGCGGCCCAGGCCGAGAGATTGTATTGGACTTTGGGAGGCTGCAGAAAGAGGGAGCGCCATCGTTTGTGGGGCTGTGAATGGGGTTGCCTGGGTCCTTGAAGAGCAGCAAGAGCTTTTGGTCCTGGCACCTTTTGGGTGGGAGGAATCCCTGGACGTTCGCAACTGCTGAGCTGGGCTGCGGCTCTACTCAGCGGCCCAGGCCGAGAGATTGTATTGGACTTTGGGAGGCTGCAGAAAGAGGGAGCGCCATCATTTGTGGGCCTGTGAATGAGGCTGCCTGGGTCCTTGAAGAGCAGCAAGAGCTTTTGGTCCTGGCACCTTTTGGGTGGGAGGAATCCCTGGACGTTCACAACTGCTGAGCTAGGCTCCGGCTTGTTGTGGTTTAACCCCAGCCAGCAACTATGAACCACTCATCCGCTCACTCACTCCCCCCCCAGTGGGATGGGGGAGAGAATTGGAAGGTTGAAAGTCAGACAACTCCTGGGTTGAGATAAGAACAGTTTAATAATTGAAGTAAAATCAAATAGAATGATAGTAGTAGTAGTAGTAGTAATAATAATAATAATAATATAATGCAATAGTAATGTACAAAGCGAGTGATATACGACACAATTGCTCACCACCCCCTGACTGATGCCCAGCCTGTTCCCGAGCAGCAATCCCTTCCCGCCCCGGCCAACTCGACCCAGTTATATACTGAGCATGACGTCATATGGTGTGGAATAGCCCTGTGGCCAATCTGGGTCAGGCCCCCTGGCTGTGCCCCCTCCCAGCTTCTTGTACGCCATGCAGAGCATGGGAAGCTGAAAAGTCCTTGACTGGTGTAAGCACTACTTAGCAACAACTAAAACATCAGTGTGTTATCAACATTATTCTCATACTAAATCCAAAACACAGCACTATACCAGCTACTAAGAAGAAAATTAACTCTATCCCAGCTGAAACCTGGACAGTACCAACCCCTTATTCCATACCATATACGTCATGCCCAGGTCTTTCAAATACATTCCAATTAATCACTACCACTTTTCCAGTCTTTTGATATATTTTATATATATATATATATATATATATATATATATATATATATATATATACACACACACACACACACATATAGATATAATTTCCCTAGTCTATAGGCTATCCCTCTAAATTGTTTGTTGAGTTCATTTAGTTCATGACTTTAGGCTCTATCTGTCATAACAGTCTTTCAGGGCAGGAGAGATGGTGTGTGGTGTTGGATTATTGTATGCTGAAGTCAGTTCTGGTTCCATCACCACTGCACTTTGTTCAGTTTCCTCAAAGTTTGTTCTTCATTAATTTGGGTGATTCTTACTGTATACCCTTGATATGGCACATAGTGATCATTGAAGTGATGACATCTAATATTATATAGCAACTAACATTATACAATTCAGTTCATTGGCTATTTTCACCCAAAATCAAATCTCCTTGAGGTACACATCGGACTTCCCCATCCTCCCGCATCACCCACCAAGTGCATCCAGGTCCTTGAGCAAAAGCAATCCCACGAATGGGTTTACCTCTGCCTGAAGCAGGAGTAACCCAGACTGTCTTCCCCGTCATATTTTTTACGTGCACTACAGGGACTTTATCCCCCTCTGCAGTACGTAGAAGTCTTGACTGAGCAGGGCCAGCTTGATTGGCAGATCCCCTAGTGTTGACTAACCAAGTGGCCTTTGCTAAATGTGTATCCCAGTGTTTGAATGTCCCACCACCCATTGCTTTTAGTGTAGTCTTTAACAGTCCCTTGTATCGTTCGATTTTCCCGGAGGCTGGTGCATGATAGGGGATGTGATACACCCACTCAATGCCAAGCTCTTTGGCCCAGGTGTCTATGAGGTTGTTTCCGAAATGAGTCCCGTTGTCTGACTCAACAGTTTCTAGGGCACCAGGTCACCACACGACTTGCTTTTCAAGACCCAGGATAGTGTTCTGGGCGGTGGCATGGGTCACGGGATATGTTTCCAGCCATCCGGTGGTTGCTTCCACCATTGTAAGCACATGGCACTTGCCTTGGCGGGTTTGTGGAAGTGTGATATAATCAATCTGCCAGGCCTCCCCGTATTTCTATTTCAGCCATCGTCCTCCATACCAGAGAGGCTTGAACCGCTTGGCTTGCTTGACTGCAGGGCATATTTCGCATTCATGGATAACCTGTGCAATAGTGTCCATGGTCAAGTCCACCCCTCAGTCACGAGCCCATCTATATGTTGCATCTCTTCCTTGGTGGCCTGAGGTGTCATGGGCCCACCGAGCTAGAAATAATTCACCCTTATGTTGCCAGTCCAGGTCCACTTGAGCCACTTCAATCTTAGCAGCCTGATCCACCTGCTGATTGTTTTGATGTTCTTCAGTGGCCCGACTCTTGGGTACGTGAGCATCTACATGACGTACTTTTACAACCAGGTTCTCTATCCGGGCAGCAATATCTTGCCACAACGCAGCAGCCCAGATGGGTTTGCCTCTGCGCTGCCAGTTGCTCTGCTTCCATTGCTGTAACCAGCCCCACAGGGCATTTGCCACCATCCATGAGTCGGTAAAGAGATAGAGCATTGGCCACTTTTCTCGTTCGGCCATATCTAAAGCCAGCTGGATGGCTTTCACCTCTGCAAACTGACTCGATTCACCTTCTCCTTCAGCAGTTTCTGCAACTTGTTGTACAGGACTCCATACAGCAGCTTTCCACCTCCGATGTTTCCCCACAAGACGACAGGACCCATCAGTGAACAGGGCATATTGCTTCTCATTTTCTGATAGTTTATTATATGGTGGGGCCTCCTCAGCACGCGTCACCTCCTCCTCTGGTGATATTCCAAAATCTTTGCTTTCTGGCCAGTCCATGAGCACTTCCAAGATTCCTGGGTGACTGGGGTTTCCTATTCGAGCCCGTTGTGTGATCAGTGCGACCCACTTACTCCATGTAGCATCAGTTGCATGATGTGTAGAGGGGACCCTCCCTTTGAACATCCAGCCCAACACCGGCAGTCGGGGTGCCAGGAGGAGCTGTGCTTCAGTACCAACCACTTCCGAAGCGGCTTGAACCCCTTCATCTGCTGCTAATATCTCTTTTTCAGTTGCAGTATAGCTAGCCTCAGATCCTCTGTATCCCCGACTCCAAAACCTTAGGGGTCGACCTCGAATCTCCCCTGGTGCTTTCTGCCAGAGGCTCCAGGTAGGGCCATTCTCCCCGGCTGCAGTGTAGAGCACATTTTTTACATCTTGTCCTGCCCGGACTGGCCCAAGGGCTACTGCATGGACTATCTCCTGTTTAATTTGTTCAAAGGCCTGTCGTTGCTCAGGGCCCCATTTGAAATCATTCTTCTTCCGGGTCACTTGATAGAGAGGGCTTATGATCAGACTGTAATTTGGAATATGCATTCTCCAAAAACCCACAACGCCCAAGAAAGCCTGTGTTTCCTTTTTGCTGGTTGGTGGAGACATGGTTGTTATTTTGTTGATCACATCCATTGGGATCTGACGACATCCATCTTGCCATTTTACTCCTAAAAACTGGATCTCCTGTGCAGGTCCCTTGACCTTACTTTGTTTTATGGCAAAGCCAGCCTCCAGAAGGATTTGGACTATTTGCTTCCCTGTCTCAAAAACCTCTTCTGCTGTGTTGCCCCACACGATGATGTCATCAATGTATTGCAGGTGTTCCGGAGCCCCACCCTGTTCCAATGTAGTCTGGATCAGTCCATGGCAAATGGTGGGGCTGTGTTTCCACCCCTGGGGCAGTCGATTCCAGGTGTACTGGACCCCCCTCCAAGTGAAAGCAAACTGTGGCCTGCACTCTGCCGCCAAAGGAATTGAGAAAAACGCATTAGCGATGTCAATTGTGGCATACCACTTGGCTGCCTTTGACTCCAGTTCGTATTGAAGTTCTAGCATGTCTGGCACAGCAGCGCTCAGTGGCGGCGTGACTTCATTCAGGCCCCGATAGTCTCCACTCTCCATTAGACTTTCGCACTGGCCACATGGGACTGTTAAAGGGTGAGCGAGTCTTGCTGATCACTCCTTGGCTCTCCAGTTGACGAATCAGCTTATGGATGGGAATCAGGGAGTCTCTGTTGGTGCGATATTGCCGCCGGTGCACTGTTGTGGTAGCGATTGGCACCTGTTGTTCTTTGACCCTCAGCAACCCCACAACAGAGGGGTCCTTCGAGAGACCAGGCAGGGTAGACGGCTGTTTAATTTCTTCCGTCTCCAAGACAGCTATACCAAAAGCCCACCGGTACCCTTTTGGGTCCTTGAAATACCCTCTCCTGAGGTAATCTACGCCAAGGATGCATGGAGCCTCTGGGCCAGTCACAATGGGGTGCTTCTGCCACTCCTTCCCGGTTAAGCTTACTTCAGCCTCCAATACAGTCAGCTGTTGGGATCCCCCTGTCACTCCAGAAATACAGATGGGTTCTGCCCCTTCATAGCTTGATGGCATTAGGGTACACTGTACACCGGTGTCTACTAAAGCCTTATACTCCTGTGGGTCTGATGTGCCAGGCCATCGAATCCACACAGTCCAGTACACCCGGTTGTCCCTTTCCTCCACCTGGCTGGAGGCAGGGCCCCTCTAGTCCCGGTCATAGCATTCGTTACTCACTTCTTGTAAATGCGAATCAAAAACCCCTTTTTTGAGATCGGAAGCAAAATCAGCCCTTTTATCCTGTCTAGGGAACTGCTCACTGGAAACTGGAGCAGCAATTTTCCTGGAAGAACCACCTTTTGTAATTGTTTTTCCTTGCAACTCATGTACTCGTGCCTCTAGGGTCGAGGTAGATTTTCCATCCCACTTCCTCATGTCCTCTCCATGGTCACGCAGATAAAACCACAGGGTGGCCCGTGGTGTGTATTCACTGTATCTTCTCTCTTGAAGAGAGGGATGCTTACTCCTGATGGCTGAGATACTGGTCCGTACAGGTGAGGAGTAGGACATGTCCTCTTTGAATCGCTGGAACTCCCAGGATAATTTCTCAGCTAGCACGTCAGGCAGTTTCTCCACAGCCGCGACGCAGGCCCGTAGGGAGGCAGAGAGACTTTCTTCGTATTGTCGGAGTTGGCCAGCCAATTCATCCACCGTTGGTCCCTCTTCATCTTTCCAGGTCATTGTTGCCAAAGAGTTTGCATATGATGATGGTGCGCTCCACACAAACTTCCACCACATGGGTCGTGTGCACTGGACTTCATCTGGATCTTTGGATAACTGCTCACTGTTCAAGTCCCTGTGCACCACCTCCAGCACGGCTAATTCCCTCAGGTACTGGATACCTCTCTCCATGGTGGTCCACTTGCCTGGCTGACATAAAAAATCTTCCTTGAAAGGATACCTTTCCTTCACAGCTGCCAGAAGTCGCCTCCAGAGGCTGAGGACTTTTGCCCCTTTTCCAATCGCTTTGTCAATGCCCCCTTCCCTAGAAATGGATCCCAGCTGCTTGGCTTCCTTACTCTCTAATTCCAGGCTACTAGCCCCATTATCCCAGCATCGGAGCAGCCAAGTGATGATGTGCTCGCCTGGATGACGACTAAAATCTTTTTGCATATCTCGCAGCTCACTCAGGGACAGAGATCGGGTTGTTACCATCTCATTTGTGGGTTCTGCCTCTTCCTCCTCCTGTTCTTGTGATGGCCCTGGTTCATCATCAGCCCTTACTAAACGAGTTGATTTTCTTGTGTATTTTTTCTTCTGTATAGGGGCAACTGATACTGGCACGGGTTGGTTCTCTGGTGTAGCCACAGCACCTGTTACAGGGGCTGGCGTATCGGCAGCGCTCGTCACAGGGGCTGGCGTAGCCGTAGTGTCTGTTGCCGGGGCTGGCACAGCTGCAACGCCAGTCATTTTGTTGTCAGATCCAGAGACCTTCTCTTCCCCTTGAGGGTTCTGAATAGCGTTTAATACGGCTCGGTAGGCATGGGCCAGGCCCCAGCACATTGCAGTGATTTGTGTCTCCCTAGAATTGTCAGGATGACAGCATACTTTTTCCAAATGTTCTACTAATTTTTCAGGATTCTGCACTTGTTCAGGGGTGAAACTCCAAAACACTGGAGGGGCCCACCGTCCTAGGCATTTGCCCATACTCTCCCACACACCCTGCCACTCATAATTATCCAGCCTTGGGGCAGATCTCTGGATGATATTCTTAAAATGCATATTAACTCTAGACAAAACCGAAACAATATACCCAAGAAATACCAATAGATGTATCTTAACTACCCAAGGATGTTCAAGATACAAAAAAGTTGTTGCAATGAAGGAGGAAACATTATAGAAGGCGTCAGTGAAGGTGCTATTCTGTATTTCCTCCATAAAAAGCCTCTCAGAGGAAGAGGTATAATTGCTAATTGTCTCCATGAGGTGGTACCCGAAGTACAGTAATGGCTTCAGTACAGAACCCAAATACCAGATAGCGCTCAAGGTCAGTGTTTTAATAACAAATCTCCCAGGCAAAACATCACTAATCACGGCAGAGCACAGAAAACTGCAACACCCAACACCAATCTTTAACATGTACTGCAAAAACAAGAGCATGGTGCAGATCAGGTAGACTAATACCGAGAGCAGATGAATCAATATTATGACCAGCAACTGTTAACAGATACAAATTCCTTAATACACTCTGATTAATCTCTTATTATCTCAAACCCTCGAGCCCCACGTTGGGCGCCAAAAAGGACTGTTGTGGTTTAACCCCAGCCAGCAAGTATGCACCACACAGCCGCTCACTCACTCCCCCCCCAGTGGGGTAGGGGAGAGAATTGGAAGGGTGAAAGTCAGACAACTCCTGGGTTGAGATAAGAACAGTTTAATAATTGAAGTAAAATAAAATAGAATGATAGTAGTAGTAGTAATAATAATAATAATAATAATATAATACAATAATAATGTACAAAGCAAGTGATATACGACACAATTGCTCACCACCCCCGACTGATGCCCAGCCTGTTCCCGAGCAGCAATCCCTTCCCCCCCCGGCCAACTTGACCCAGTTATATACTGAGCATGACGTCATATGGTGTGGAATAGCCCTGTGGCCAATCTGGGTCAGGCCCCCTGGCTGTGCCCCCTCCCAGCTTCTTGTACGCCATGCAGAGCATGGGAAGCTGAAAAGTCCTTGACTGGTGTAAGCACTACTTAGCAACAACTAAAACATCAGTGTGTTATCAACATTATTCTCATACTAAATCCAAAACACAGCACTATACCAGCTACTAAGAAGAAAATTAACTCTATCCCAGCTGAAACCAGGACACGGCTCTACTCAACGGCGCAGGCAGAGAGATTGTATTGGACTTTGGGAGGCTGCAGAAAGAGGGAGCGCCATCATTTGTGGGGCTGTGAATGGGGTTGCCTGGGTCCTTGAAGAGCAGCAAGAGCTTTTGGTCCTGGCACCTTTGGGGTGGGAGGAATCCCTGGAGTTTCGCAATTGCTGAGCTGGGCTCTGGATGCATTCACCACTGTAATGGTAGAGGTTGTTGGGATTTAACCATGTTAAGCAAGCAGAGAGCCGTTTTATTTGTCGGGCTGTAATGGTTTCCAAGGATCCTTGAGTATCAGCAACAGGTTTCTCTGGTGTCGCCTTTGGTGTGAAAGAAATCTGTGTATATTTGCAGTTTTGGAGCTGGGGTCTAGCTGCAATGAGGTTGGGCTGGAAAGTGATTTTTGTGACTTAACCACATTAGGCAAGCTGAGAGCCATTATGCTTGTGTAGCTGTGAATGCTGATCTGAGATCCATTGAGGCCCAGCAACAATTTTCAGTCCTGGCACCTTTAGACTGGGAGAAATTGCTGTATATTTTCAATTTCGGAGCTGTGCTCTGGCTGTAATCACCAGTGTGGAGGGAGAGAGTGTTGAGCCTTAACCACATTAGGAAAGCAGTAACCATTATGTTTTTGGCACTTTGAATGTGGTTCCAAGGACCTTTGAGGACCAGCAGCAGCTGATTAAGGTGGTTGGTGGTTAAAGTCCCAACACTCTCCCGCCCCCCCCCCCCCATGATTATAGCCAGAGTCCAGCTCTGAAATTGAAAATGTCCAGTGATTTCTCCCACTCCAAATGTACCACGACTGTAACCTTTTGCTCGTTCTAAATGGATCTTGGAACAGCATTCACAGCCCCACAAACATTACGGCTCTCTGCTTGCCTAACGTGGTTACGTCTCACAACTAGTTTTCCAGAGCAACCTCATTGCAGGTAGAGCCCAGCTCCGAAATTGCAAGCTTCCAGCAATTTCTCCCACACTAAAGGTCCCAGGATGGAAGCCTGTTGCTGGTTCTTAAAGGATCAATTAGGGTTAGGGTTGGAAAGCTATTGCTGGGCCTCAAGGATCCTCAGAACCCTATTCACAACCCCACAAACATAATGGCTCTCTACTTGTGTAACATGTTTAATTTCTAAGACTCTCATCCCTACGAGTGGCAATTGCAGCCAGAGCCCAGCTCTGAAATTCTAGACTTCCAGCGATTTCTCCCAGACCAAAGGTGCCAGGACTGAAAGCTGCTGCTGGGCCTCAATGGGTATCAGAGCAACATTCACAGCCCCACAAACATAATGGCTCTCTGCTTGCCTGACATGGTTAAGTCCTAAAACTCACTTTCCAGCGCAACCTCATTGCAGCCAGAGCGCAGCTCCAAAATTGCAAACGTCCAGCGATTTCTTCCACACCAAAGGTGCCAGGACTGAAAGCTCTTGCTGGGCCAAAATGGATCCATTAGGGTTAGGGTTAGGGTTTGAAAGCTGTTGCTGGGCCTCAATGATCCTTGGAATGGCATTTACATCCTCAGAAAAAAAATGTCTCTCTGCTTGCCTAACATGGTTAAGTCCCAACACTGTCTCCCTCTGCAGTGGTGATGACAGCCAGAGCCCACCTCCAGAATTGCATATGTCCAGCAATTTCTCCCACACCAAAGGAGCTAGAATAGAAATCTTTTGCCAATTCTCAATGGACCCGTTAGAGTTATGGTAAAGCTGAGGATTTTGGGTTAGGGTAGGGAAGCTGTTGCTGGACCTCAATGGATCTAGGAACAGCATTCACAGCCCCACAAACACGATGGATGTCTGCTTGCCTAATGTGGTTAAGTCCTAAAACTCACTTTCCAGCCCACCCTCATTGCAACCAGAGCCCAGCTCCGAAACTGCAAATGTCCAGCGATTTCTCCCACACAAAAGGTGCCAGAATGGAAACCTATTACCGCTTCTCACTGGATCCATTACAGTTAGGGTTTAGGGTTAGGGTTACAGTTAGGGGTTAGGGTTACAGTTGGAAAGCTGTTGCTGGGCCTCAAGGGTCCTTGGAATGGCATTCATGGCAGCACAAACATAATGGCTCTCTGCTCGCCTAACATGGTTTAGTTCCAAAGCTCTCTCCCCGCCCAGTAGTGATGACAGCCGGAACCCAGCTCTGAAATGGCAAATGTCCAGTGATTTCTCCCACACCAAAGGTGTCAGGACTGAAAGCTGTTGCTGAGCCTCAATGGAAATTGGAGCATCATTCTCAGCCCCACAAAAATAATGTCTCTCTGCTTGCCTAACGTGGCTAAGTCCCAACATTATCTCCCAGTAGTGATTACAGCCAGAGCCCAGCTCCAAAATTGCAAACGTCCGCAATTTCTCCCACTCCAAAGGTGCCAGGGCTGAACGCTGTTGCTCAAGGGTCCTTGGAATCGCATTTACAGTCCCACAAACTTAATGACTCTCTGCTTGCCTTACGTGGTTAAGTCCCAACAGTCTCTCCCCTCACAGTGGTGATTACAGTCAGAGCTCAGCTGAGCAATGATATACGTCCAGCAACGTCTCCCACACCAAAGGTCCCAGGAATGAACGCTGGTGCTGGACTTCAACAGTCCATGCAATCCCATTCACAGCCCCACAAACATAATGGCTCTCTGCTTGCCTTACGTGGTGAAGTCCCAACCATGTCTCCCCTCACAGTGGTGATTACAGCCAGAGCCCAGCTCCAAAATCACAAACATCCAGTGATTTCTCCCACAAAAAAGGTGCAAGGACTGAAAGCTGTTGCTGGTCCTCAAGGGTCTTGAGGACCCTTACTGGTCGTCAAGGTCCACAAACACAGGGCTTTTGTTGCGGCAAGGGTGATGCAGAATATTTAAATAATTAGGTGTGTATTCAAACGCAGAGCCCCAGAGTTTGTGGGGCTGTGAAAGTGGTGACAATGGAAGGTGAGGACTAGCAAAATGTTTCAGTCCTGGAACATTTGTTGTGTGAGAACTCACTATCCATTTTTAATTATGTAGGTGTGCTCTGGCGAGATTATAGAGACAATGTTGGGACCTTTACTCTGCTAGGCAAATGCAGAGCTCCAGAGGTTGTGTGGGCTGTGAAAAGGTTGGCAAGGGATGGTGAGGACCAGCAAGAGCTTTCATTTTTTATGCCTTTGTTCTTGGAGAAATAGCTGGATGTTTTCAATTTCGGAGGTGCTCTCTGGGGAGATTATAGAGACAATGTTGGGACCTTTAGGATGCTAGGGAAATGCAGAGCCCCGGAGTTTGTTGGGCTGTTAAAGAATTGACAAAGGAAGGTGAGGAACAGCAAGAGCTTTCATTGTTGGCACCTTTGGTGTGTCCCTCAAGCATTGGCGTGCTACCCCCAGGCTTATCTCTAGTGAGCCTTTTTTCATCTGTTTCCCCATTCGTCAGCAGGCCTGGTGTCATGTAGACCAAGCCATAATCAAAAAACCCCAAATTCTGCCAGTGACACCACGCTGGGAGCTAGGTATTCATCTGCTGGCTCTTCCTGTTTCTTCCCTTGTCATTCCTTGCAACTGGAAGGATAGAGGAGAACAGTACTCGTGCTCCTGATCCCTTAACTAGTCATCCCAAGGCCCCGAAGTCTGTCTTGGTTGCCCTTGGACTACTTGTTGCAACTTCATTGCTGCTTCCCTGAAAAATTAATGATGGACAGTAATCTGAGAGCCGTACCAGTGTAGGAAGCTTTCTCTTCATGTATTTAACCGGGACCCCAGAAAGGCAGCAGACTTCCCTAAGTGGGTCAGGTCTGCATGTTGGGCCTTCTGTTCCCTTCAGAAGGGCTTCTCCTATGACAGGGACCTGTCTTTTTTCTTTATGGAAGCAGTTTTGATGCAGGGCATAGGCCAACTTAACCTCGGCAACACCTCCAAGCTAAATGAACCATCATCCTCATCATTGTTCAGTTCCACTTGCAGAGCCTCATACTTATTATGCAAGGGAACCTGGGAAAGTGGGGCAGTCACAGAGGAGATGCGCCTGCTGCGCTGGGCATGAACTTGTCACCATTGCCCCCTATCCCTTAAGTCACTGTGCTCAGCCAGGCAGAGAGAGGATGGGGAACCCTCCGTATCACGCATCCTGTCTGCCTGTTGGGCCTGTCTCAGGGAAGGTAGGGTGCAATTCCAGTAGTCTATCTCACTCTCCCTGATACTCCTCAACCTACTCCCCTCCTCCTGGAGCTCTGTCACTAAGCGGAGGAGTTCCTTTACCTGGGCACACCTCCCACAGTTGTGCTCACTACTGCCGTCTGATACTGGTGTAAGAGCAGTGCACACCCTGCAGCCTAACACCTGGGTGGCAGCATGTTCCCACCAGAGCGCTCTCTGGGAAGCTGCATCAGTCATGGTGGGTGCAGAACTTATAGAGGCCAGGGTTTTCTGCTGGGTAGATACCATTGCTCCCTGGTAGAGCTGGCAGAGCTTCAGTGCCATAACTGCATGCCATAATAGCTGTGTGGTGCTCCTGGTCACTAGTGAGTGATATTAAGTGACATTAAGCCTCATGGCTTATGTCCTGCATAGAGAAAAAAAAAAGAAAAAACAACAAAAAATAATTAGGTACCTATTTAAAGGTGAGAGTGCTCATCCTTCCTCTTCCTTCACAGTGCAGGCATCCCTTGGGTCACACCGGGAAGCATGAAAGCCTCAGGAGTCCAGCTGCTGTTGGAGCCACTTCAAAAGTTTTCTGGGTAACTGACATTTTATACCTTCCATCTCCAAGGCTTGGTCTTTACCTTTTGCCATAAGATAGCAGATTCTGACCTAACTTCCTGACAAATATAATGGCTGCAAGAGACAACAAACAGGGGCCCATGATAAGGGCTGAGGGATGCTGGGAGCAGTGTACTAGGTCAAAGTGTGATAACCACATAGACAGGACAGGTGGTCAGGCAGAGCTGAAGAGACAGTATGCAGCCATTCTCTCCTGCCAAATTGCTCTCTCCTGCAGAAATTGTCTATTCTCTGACAGTGTCTTCAGAATCCACTAGCTTATGGAAATGATACAGATCAAACCTCAGAGCTGGAAGGTATAAAAAATCAGCTTAGCCAGCTGATGCGAAGGGACTGTGACAGAGGGTTAGGTGGTAGAGCAAGCACAGAGCTTCTCTGTTGGTGGGGCTGTGAAGCAGGATAACTGAGAGCTACAGGCACCTTTATGTCCTGGCCACTCCTGTTAGGATTCTTACATGGTGGTTATTCAGTTTTGAGCTGGGCTCTGCTGAGGGTGAGCATTTAGGTGTGTGTGAGGCTTTGGTGGTAGAGCAAGCGCAGAGCTGCAATGTCGGTGGGGCTGCCAAGGGAAGGTGAGGGCCAACAGCTTCCAGTCTTGGGGACTTCTGTGGGGGAGTTCTTGCTGAGGGTTTTTCTCTTTTGGATCAGGGCTCTGGCTAGGGCGAGGGATAGTGTTTGGTGGTAGTGCAAGCATAGAGCCTCTGTGTTGGTGGGATCATGAAGAGGCTGCTAAGGGAAGGTGAGGGCCACCAACCGCTTTCAGTCCTGGTCTTTCTGTGTTGGACCACTAGGTTTTAGATGTGCATTTTGGAGATGTATTAGGGTGAGAGAGCAGTTGTGGGTGAGGGTTAGGTGGTAGAGCAAGTGCAGAGTGCCATTGTTGTTGAGGCTGCAAAGGGGCTGCCAAGGGAAGGTGAGGGCTGCCAGAAGCTTCTGGGACTCAAGGCCCCTCATTCATGGCAGCATTCTGAGGCCTGGTTACCACTGAGGCACCTGTACTCTTGGAAACCACATTGTGAGCAATCCCAGGAGATCCTTGAAGCTCCTAAGCACACGTGCACACCCCAGCCTTTTCCACGTGCTGTGGAACCAGGTCCCCTGCCATAGTGAGCAGTTTTCACTCATCTTCTGTTTGGCACCTGCCTACTTACAGAAGCCCTTCTTGCTGTCCAGGAAAGCTAAAGCCCACATGGATTTACATGAGCCTGGCCAGACTCAGTTCTATTTGGGCTGCAGTTTTCCTACCTTCCTCCCTGGCTGCTCGGACAATGTTTCTGTATTCCTCCCAGCTTACCCATGCTTGCTTGCACTCTCTGTGCTCTTCCTTTTTGTGTCTGACTTTGGCCAGGAGTGACTTGTTCCTCCACCCAGGCCTCCTGGCATTTTTCTGTGTAGGAGTAGGGATAAGAACTAAGAGGTGCCTGAGGCCCACCAAAGGCTTTTGACAGGCCCTTACATGCAAGTCCAGACAGGAGATTCCCATGGGCATACCAAAAGACACTTCTCTGAGCTTATCGTGCACAAAGTCACTCAAACCCTGGTGTGCCTTAGAAAGCACTCTGAGAGCACCTGTGACCGCAGAAAGTCCCTGCTCTGCCTCTGGTGCACTTCAGACAGCTCCCAGATACCCCCCAGGGACAGCAAGAGTTTGGCTTAAGGTTAGATTGGGAATAAGGTTATTGTTAGGATTTATGTTTTGGATTAGTGTTACTTGGTTAGGGTTAGGCTGAGGTATAGGGTTATGGATTGTGCTTTCTTTAGGGTTAGACTACATTGCCCATTTGCAAACAGTGCAAGAGTAAGCCATCATCTCTGAGGGAAGAATTTGCAAAGGATATAAAAGCAGCAGAATCTGGGAACTGGAAGATATAGTCCAGTATGCTACTGAGAGCATAAAAAGATAAAGCAAAAAGATGAATTAGGACAAATGTCCCTAAATTCAGTATTTGCCACAATCTGAAGTCTGTCCAGGAAAAGGAAGATGCAAATAAGATGTAATTAACGCTCCTGTACAGATCCTTAGAAAGTAATAGCAGTACCTGAGCTTCTCCATCATTATTAAGTATATAGACATTGTTTTCATACAATTTTTTGTTTTTCTGGTGTTTATGCTTTGTCCATTAGAATAGCAAAGCTGCAAGTCATCACATCCACAGCTGGTCTTGATTTTGAAAACAGTGCCATCATTGTCCATTTCTCGTCCTATTCACTGTTCCCACATGATATTTCTGAATGAGTATATCTACCTCTTTCTTAAACACATTCCCAAATATGTGTATAAGTAGGATTTCTACTCAGCTCTATATTACACAAAAATCTTATGCTACAATTGTTAAACCTAACAGTTAATGTTGAAAAAATTAATATTTAGGTAGTGTCATTGCATCATTAATGGAATTCTTGTGCAATAAATAGCTCAAGTAACTTGCTACAGAAAGAACCATTTGAAAGTAGTATAGAGAGTTTTTTCAGGATGATGCAGAGCATGGTAGATTACCTGGGACAGAGGGATAAGAATGCAATGGAAAGGATAACAGTTATATCACGATTACTATACACACTTCATTGAATGACAGGTGCAGCACCATCAGTCAAGCTATTATGAAATTATTTTTGGTGTCTGTTACAAGACTATTTACATCTTCAAAACACCATTGGGACATTTTCAATTGCTCCTTTCAAATAAAGAGAATAAAGAGGGGGAAAAAAAAACAGTTTCTGAACTGGCTCTGCTTTGAGTAAACATGTACTTGAAAGCCTAAAACCAAAATACAGTTACATTACTCTTCCAGAATTTTTTTTTTTCTTTCATAAACAGCTACGGCTAGCTGGTATGTGATGGTACCAAACTTTGTTCAGCCTTGTACCTTTTTAACACTTCTCCTTAATTCATGACAGTAGTCAGTGTTCTTTCTTCAGCAGCAGTGTAGTGACTTCTTTCTTCTGAAGCTAGGAAAAAGTTCTAAAAACTGGAGAGCTACAATGATTCTATTAACTGCAGTGCTAATAGAATCAATTTAGTTTTACTTAAGTAATTTTCAGTGAAAAATTCCTTCTCATAGCATTTTGTGTTTAACAACACTCTCTTTATTCATGAAATAAATATGAAGCACTACTCAGAGACTTGTTACTGATGCATAAATAGCAATAAATAAAGCATAATAAACAAAATAAGAACAATAATAAATAAAATAAACAAAATAAAGCATAAATAACAAAAGGACTGCCAGGACAGAGACATCAAATGTTTTTATCAAATGTTTTTATCAAAGGGATGTAAAGACTACAATGTATACCCCATAAGACAGACATGTTGCGCTGATGACTTAAAAAAATATTTAACAGTGTAGTTTAGAATTTAAAACAAAGCTTTGTAATGCTATTTCAGCAGTTACAGGTAAAACTGCTTTTTACATACTTGGAGGTGTCAAGGTGAAGAAGTGTTCACCTGGAATCCATTAGTCTCAAAACTGTTGCTTTTAGAACAATGCCTTATAATGTAGTTGTAGGCATTAGTGTTTTACTTCCAAAAGGCTTTAAATCGTTTGGGCAAAAGACTAAATTAACTATATTACAGATTTCCTAGTTTACACACTTAAGAGCTATTTGCTTTGCCTTCTCATTTCCTGCACAGTTTTGCATGCGAGTTCTCCCTTCCTTAAAAAGCCAATGAACTAATGAAATTGTAGCAACTGATAACAAATGTTATTAGGGCTCAGAGGGTTGTAGAGAATGGGGCTACATCTGACTGCCAACCGATCACCAGAGGTGTTCCTCAGGGCTCAATTCTAGGGCTAGTTTTGTTCAATATTTTTATCAGTGTTCTGGATGCAGGGGTTGAATGCACCATTAGCAAGTCTCCGGATGATACTAAACTGGGAGGTGCTGTTGACTTTCTTGAGGGACAAGAGGATTCGCAGAGGGATCTAGATAGATTGGAGCACTGGGCAATCATCAACGGCATGAAATTTAACAAGAACAAATGCTGGATTCTGCACCTGGGACAGAGTAACACTGGACACAAGTATAAACTGGAAGAGTGGCTGGAGAGCAGCCCTGCAGAAAGGGCTCTGGGGGTGCTGGCTGACAGCAGGCTCAACAGCAGTCAGCCATGTGCCCTGGCAGCCAAGAGGGCAAACTGCATCCTGGGATGCATTAAACACAGTATAACCAGCTGGTCAAAAGAGGTGATTATCCCACTGTATTCAGTGTCAGTGCAGCCTCACCTTGAGTACCGTGTGGAGTTCTGGGCCCCACAATTTAAGAAGGATGTGAAAGTCCTTGAATGTGCCCAGAGGAGGGCAACAAAACTGGTGAAAGGGCTGGAAGGAATGTCCTCTGAGGAGTGACTAAGGACTTTGGTTTGTCTAGTTTGGAGAGAAGGAGGCTGAGGGGTGACCTCATTGCTCTCTCCAGCTTCCTGAGGAGGGGACGTGGAGAGGGAGGTGCTGATCTCCCTGGGATCCAGTGCCAGGACATGTGGAAATGGCTCAAAGCTGCATCCCTCTGGGAAGTTTCAGATTTTACATGAGGAAACATTTATTTACCAAGAGGGTGTTCAAACACTGGAACAGGCTTCCTAGAGAGGTGGTTGATGCCCCATGCCTGTCAGTGTTGAAGAGGCATTTGGACTTCTGGGCAGCCTTGAAGCAGTCTGGCAGTTGGACTAGATGATCGCTGTAGGTCATTTCCAACTGTTCTGTTTTATTGTATTCTGTTCTTATGTACGGTTGAGACAAAAAAAGTATGCATTTGCACTACAAATATCTTACCAATGCAGTGCGTCTGTACATTAATTTAGCTTTGCAGTAAGGCTCTTAACAGAAGTGCATAAATAACATAGGGATTTGTTATCTTGTGCAGCATAGGCAGAAAATACGTTCTGCCTTTTTTATATTCCTTAGAGAAGAGAAAGCAAGAGAAAACATACCATGAACGACTGAACCCTTAAAGTTCACAATGATTACATGGCAATCCTCAGTTTATATATTGAGCTGCTATGCCAGTTTGCGAAAGAGAAAAAGGGAACCTTTCAAACCTGAGAAGAAACAAAGATCTTAGCCTAAATACTTTCTTTTTCTCATTGAGATTGCTATAGCAAGAATGTGTCAGACTGCAAAATTACAACATCAATAGTTGATTATCTTCTACAATAAAATCAATACAATAAAGTCAGTGAAATGTGGGGAAGACAATTTTTTTTGTGTGTTTGTTACAGAAGGTGCAGCAGGTTCTTTAGTTTTGAAAAACGAACAGCAGCCTTCAAAGTCAACACAACTTGAAAAAAAAATCACTCAGTGTTTAGGGAAGTATCATTTTTAAAATAGATGTAAGTAAAACTAGTTGATACCCATGTATTGAATGTGCAAATTGAGAGGAGGGTGTTTCTTGGGGCAAGGGTTAGACATGAGAAGTAATTTACAGCTTGGGCAAAAAGGAAATGTTAACAAGGAGGAAAGGGAGCATACTGTGTCATGTCACCAGTATTTCTACTGATGTCTATAATTTTTTATATCCAGTACAGCTATGATTTTTAGCTCCCACTTTTATCTTTGGAAGAGGTTTTGTAGGATTTCTTAGAGAATTAGGACACAGAAGAGATAGCGCACTTGTTTTCTCACAAATTTATTAGGTGGATATTTTTATCCATTGAGTATACAAATTAATTCTGTTGAATGGTGGTTGTGTTTCAGCTACAAATGTGATGCAGTGGTGTAAGTACATAACGTAAAATCACAGGTGCAGGATCCAACAATAGCCATATTGATGGATAAGATATGAATAAGAGGGGGAGGAGGTGGATTTGTGGATGTGAACCTTTGGCAAGGTTCACATTTCCTTATAGTCTAGAATAACCTTCAGTATATTAGAATCACAGAGTGGTTGAGGTTGGAAGGGATGTCCAACCTCAGCCAAAAACTGGTATTTTGACCCACTAGTTAAAATCTATTTCGATCTAACCAGAATTTGGTTAGATAATGTTTGGAGTTTGAGGACTGCAAATAATTCAGTGTAGGCTACAATTTCCTAGCAACTTCCTCCGAAGATGGTCACATGAGGTTCTGTTCTGTACAGATAGCCTTCTGATATGTGCAGTCAGTGAGGGTTTTTTTGTTTCATCCTGAAGCAATTGTATTCTGGTGGATATTTTTAAAATGTGGTTCACTTGGTTGAAAACATTTGGTACACAATAGCTTTCCTTAGCTTCCTGAGATGAATGTTAGAAACCTTTTCACAAAGGAGGTTTCTTGATGTCTAGTGGCCTGTCTGTAGCGTATAGCATTTTAGGTATGAATTGGATAGTTGTTTTTAGAGAAGCAGGTGTTTTGTCCATGAATTGTCCATTAAATATAAGGTTTTGGTGGTGCTTGGGTTTTGTTTGTTTGTTTGATACTGGCCCTAGACTCTGGGAAAATATTGCTTTAGGAATAGAAGCTGAAGAACTTTGACAAACAGGCAATGTTTACTGAATTAATGGTGAAAATCCAGAAGGGAATGGATGTCTTGTATTTTGTATCTTATCTCTTCTTCCAATTCAAAAAAACATGGTTTCCAATAACAAACACTTACTCCAGACTATGGGCAGAGATATGCCAAGCTTTCAGAATATAGTTTCAAAGTTCCTTGAAGAGGAAATTAAATATGTAAGTTTTTTCAAAATCCCACAAGCATATGCTATACCTATGATACACAAATGACATCTTTATTATAGAACTGGCTTATTTATTGACTTCATCCTGAAATGCAATAAGCTAAACCAGAGTCCCCATCCAGGTGCTTGAGGAATACTGAGGGAATCTAGCCTCTTCTTGTAGCAGGGGTGCATGGGTTAGTTTCTAATATTTTTACCAAGCAGTCCACTACCTTCCATCTTTATAAGAACATTAACGTACCAGAAAATGTTCCAACTCTTTTTTAGATTATTCATTATCTTGTCAAATTGAAGTTTCATATTGCTGTTATCTTTGGTAGAATCAAATTTTCATAAAGTTAAATTTCATTATGACCAGTTTAAAACATAACAAAAAGTAGGACTACCTCACAATATAATGTACACTATATAGTATCATCTGAAGAATTTTTTGAAGCATTATCCTATGCAGCTTAACAGGATTTTTGCTATTTCCCTGCTGTCTCCTTAGAAGATACAGACTGAAGAAGGTCAAAACTATTGACAATTTATTTGTCTAGGGCAATATCTCTCAAGTAGGTGACTGTAGGTAGTAGTCTCAGTAGATAAGCACTTGCACAAACTGAACAGAGCACAGCAGCACTATCTCTAACTAGGACTGCAAACGCTCCCCATCCCTTTACAAAGAATGAGCCAGAAACTTCAGAGACACAGAATCCTAAGTGAACAAGCAAAAAGGAGAGTAAGTCAGGTGCATCTAAGCTCTGGGATGCAGGTCTTTTTACTGAACAAGAAGGGATGGGGGGAATAGGGGAGTGTGATGTCCTGATTCCCCTCCAGACATTTACAGTGGCAGAAGCAGCAGCCAGGCTGACACACAGGAGGTTCTATTCTGCACAGTCTTTTGTAAGTGGTTTCCTGCCTGGGGAAGAGGCAGGACAAGGCAAAGTGGGCAGCACAGGGACTTCAGAAAAAAAAAAAAAACTAGCCATGGCTTAAAGAGAAAAGCAAAAGGCCTATTTCACCTGTCACAAAGGGGGAAAAGGATCCTGGCGCAGGAGTTAGCTGGCCTAGTTGAGAGGGCTTCAAACTAGATGCAAAGGGGGAAGGGTATAAAACCAGTCTTGCTTGGGATGAGCCTAGGGGTAGCATGCCTGTGTTGGTGAACAGATCTATAGCCCAACTGAAGTGCATTTACACCAATGCACGCAGCATGGGCAATAAGCAGGAGGAGCTGGAAGCCACAGTGCGGCAGGAAAACTATGATGTGGTCGCCATCACAGAAACGTGGTGGGATGACTCACATAACTGGAGTGCTGCAATGGATGGCTACAAGCTCTTTAGAAGGGACAGGCTAGTAAGGAGGGGGGGGGGGGGGGGAAGCCCTGTATGTTAGGGAGTGTTTTGACTGTCTAGAGCTTAACAACAGTAATGATAAGGTTGAGTGCTTATGGGTAAAGATCAGGGGGAAGGCTAACAAGGCAGATATCGTGGTGGGAGTCTGTTACGGACCACCCAGCCAGGATGAGGAAACAGATGAAGTATTCTACAAGCGGTTGGCTGAATTCTCACAATCCCTAGCCCTTGTTCTCGTGGGAGACTTCAACTTACCAGATATCTGCTGGAAATACAACACAGCAGAGAGGAAGCAGTCTAGGAGGTTCCTGGAGTGTGTGGGAGATAACTTCCTGACACAGCTGGTAAGTGAGCCGACCAAGGGAGGTGCCCCACTGGACCTGCTGTTCACGAACAGAGAAGGACTGGTGGGCAATGTGGTGGTCGGAGGCTGTCTTGGGCTCAGCGACCATGAAATGATAGTTTTCAACTCTAGGAGAGGTAAGGAAGGGGGTCAGCAAGACCGCTACCCTGAACTTTAGAAGGGCGGACTTTGGGCTGTTCAGGAGTCTGGTTAACAGAGTCCCTTGGGAGGCAGTCCTGAAGGGCAAAGGAGTCCAGGAAGGCTGGACATTATTCAAGTAGGAAATCTTAAAGGCGCAGGACCAGGCCGTCCCCATGTGCCACAAGTAGAGCAGGCGGGGAAGAAGACCGGCCTGGCTGGACAGAGAGCCTTGTCTAGAACTCAGAAAAAAAAGGAGAGCTTACCGCCTTTGGAAGAAGGGGCAGATGACTCAGGGGGAGTACAAGGATGTTGTGAGGATATGCAGGGAGAAGATCAGAAAGGCGAAGGCACAGCTGGAACTTAAACTGGCCACCGCCATTAAAGACAACAAAAAAAGTTTTTATAAATATGTTAGTGACAAAAGGAGGGCCAGGGAGAATCTCCCTCCTTTGTTGAATGCAGAAGGTAACCTTGCCATGAAGGATGAGGAGAAGGCAGAGGTACTTAATGCCTTCTTTGCCTCAGTCTTTAATAGTCAAGCTAGTCATCCTTGGGTTTTTCAGGCCCCTGAGCTGGGAGATGGAGATAGGATGCAGAGTGAAACCCCAGTTGTTGAAGAGGTGGCAGTCACTGACCTGCTCCTCCACCTCGATGCGCACAAGTCCATGGGCCCAGATGGGACCCACCCGAGGATAATGAGGGAGCTGGCAGAGGAGCTCGCCAAGCCACTCTCTGTTATTTATCAGCAGTCCTGGTCAACCGGGGAGGTCCCGGATGACTGGAAACTAGCAAACATGACGCCCCTCTACAAGAAGGGTCGGAAGGAGAATCCCGGGAACTACAGGCCTGTCAGCCTGACCTCGGTGCCGGGGAAGGTCATGGAGCAGGTCATCCTGAGTGCCATTACGTGGCATGTGCGGGACAACCGGGGGATCAGGCTCAGCCAGCATGGGTTTATGAAAGGGAGGTCCTGCTTCACTAACCAGGTCTCCTTCTATGACAAGGTGACCCGCTCAGTGGATGAGGGGAAGGCTGTGGATGTTGTCTACTTGGACTTTAGTAAGGCCTTTGACACTGTCTCCCACAGCATTCTCCTGGAGAAGCTGGCTGCACACGGCTTGGATGGGTGCACTCTAGGCTGGGTTAAAAACTGGCTGGACAGCCGAGCCCAGAGAGTGGTGGTGAATGGAGCCAAATCCAGTTGACGGCCGGTCACGAGTGGTGTTCCCCAGAGCTCAGTACTGGGGCCAGTCCTGTTCAATATCTTCATTGATGATCTGGATGAGGGGATCGAGTGCACCCTCAGTAAGTTTGCAGATGACACCAAGCTGGGCGGGAGTGTCAATCTGCTGGAGGGTAGGAAGGCCCTACAGAGGGACCTGGACAGGCTGGATTGATGGGCCAGGGCCAACTGCATGAGATTCAACAAGGCTAAGTGCTGGGTCCTGCACTTGGGTCACAACAACCCCCTGCAACGCTACAGGCTGGGGGAGGAGTGGCTGGAGAGCTGCCTGGAGGAAAAGGACCTGGGGGTGTTGGTTGACAGCCGCCTGAACATGAGCCAGCAGTGTACCCAAGTAGCCAAGAGGGCCAATGGCATCCTGGCCTGTATCAAGAATAGTGTGGCCAGCAGGACCAGGCAGGTGATAGTGTCCCTGTACTGGGCACTGGTGAGGCCGCACCTCGAGTACTGTGTTCAGTTTTGGGCCCCTCACTACAAGAAGGACATCAGGAGGGCAACAAAGTTGGTGAAGGGTCTAGAGCACATGTCTTACGAGGAGCGGCTGAGGGAGCTGGGCTTGTTTAGTCTGGAGAAGAGGAGGCTGAAGGGTGACCTTATTGGTCTCTACAACCACCTGAATGGAGGTTGTAGCGAGGTAGAGGACGGTCTCTTCTCCCTAGTAACGAATGATAGAACGAGAGGAAATGGCCTCAAGCTGTGCCAGGGGAGGTTTAGGTTAGACATTAGGAAAAACTTCTTCACCGAGAGGGTGGTCAAGCATTGGAAGAGGCTGCCCAGGGAAGTGGTTGAGTCTCCATCCCTGGAGGTATTTAAAGAACGCATAGATACAATGCTCGAAGACATGGTATAGATGGACGTGGCAGTGATAGGTTAATGGTTGGACTTGATGATCTTAAGGGTCTTTTCCAACCTTGACGATTCTATGATTCTATGATTCTATTGTTGCTCTTTGATTAAAAAATGAGGAGTATGAAAGACATCTGGGAACTCCAGACACAGAGGAACTGGGAGAAAGAATATGAATGCCTCACTGGCTGAAGGAAGCAGAACTGACTGTTGTATAGAGCTGAAAGTAGAAATTGTGCATAGGAGATGTTGTCTGCTCTTGGCAGTCCGGTAGCATTAATTTGCTTCTTGGATGCAACTTTAACTGCATAGGATTTTCAAATGAGTTAGTCCCCAGTGGGAAGGATGAAAGGATGATGGTAGAGGGTTATGGAACTCAAATGTTTAAAGCGACAGATCTCTGACTGCTAAGACCTTTTTTGTCATCTCAGATTTGGTGTCTGGTTTGCAGAAATGTTAAAACCAGGGGGAGCAGCAAGATTTAACTATTGCAAGGTCAGAGAAGATGCTTCAGGACACAGAGGCTTCTAGGATACAGAGTCAGCAAGATAAATGGTCTGAACACACAATACATGGCAGAAGTAAGCCTCAGAGGACGCCAAGCTGGAAAGTGTCCTCAATCTGACCACGATACACACCCTTGCAGACCATGTGAGACTGAGGAAGCCTGTTTCTCTGAAAGGCAGCAGGCTGTCACTCTTCCAACAGTCTCAGCCCAGCTGGGTCCTCTATCTAATAGATGACCATGCTCACCTTAGAAGAGCTTCACAGTTTCCATCACACTATGGAAGCTGGTCAGAGGCCAGACTTGCATATTTTTTCTCTCCGTTCTTAGTGGTTATTGGTATTTGTCTACAAGCCTTTGAAATTGATGGGTTGCTGCCACTTCAGAAATCTTAGAAAAAGCATCACTGAGCATAAATACGGCTGGAATGTTAGTGAGGCAGTATTGTCAATTGGTCCAGTTTTTGTCCTGCATTGTATTATTTTATTGCTCAACTTTTGAAAAGAAGAGAATTTTAGCTTTTGCAGAAGCAACGAAAGGAATTGATCCTCTTTCTTTACTGAGCTTTGTGTTTAATGATAATTCTCAAAAATTAGGATTTCTTACAACATAAAACTGTAAATTTATTCCCACTAGAGTGGGAATAAAAGATAAAATGAAGTTACATTTACTTTAAAATCTTACAGCATTTTGAGTTCTGGTCTGATTTTAAAAAGCCATAGCTGGCACTATCAACTGCATAGCTCCAAACTGATACGAATCAGAAAGCCAGGGAACACAAGGCAGGATTAAATCAATATCTGGCTGCACTTGAAGAGTATAAGGTAACATTATATGCTTAGGTTGTTGTAGCATTAGTCCTTCTTCTCTAATAGCAGAATGCTAAGTCCCACACACATGCAAAAAAGAACAAAGAGCAGGCCCAAACCATAATCAAGCACTGCTGGGGCAGGAGAGATGCAGGAATCCTTCTGGGAGATGGCACACATCCTTGATGGAGTAAGCCAGGGCAACACCAAAATGCTACAGCTTGGCCTGTATTTAAAACCAACAATAACAACCATAATTAAGAAAGAAACTCAAGGACAAAGGTAGGATATCTGAGAGCTAAGGACAGGATTTCCACAAAGGAGGACCTGTCACCACAGCAAAGGTAATTGCATGCAGCTGGTCTGAAGTTCTTCAGAACCTGGAACACATTGGCTCTGAAGTTGGAAACTGTGTGATTTAAAAGAGAAAAAAAAATACCTGATTCCATTCCAAAAGGGTACAAATCCCTCCTCGTCCAAAAGATGACATTTTCTCCTAACAAGTTCTGAGGTAAATATAGTTTTGTATCAGTAAAATGCTCTTATTGTATACTAGCAGTGTTTTATTGCAGTTCAACCTTTTGGATTCAATACTATTCAAAGTACTGATATAACTGTTATGCATTTTAGTTAATACTGTATTTCATCCAATAAAATCTTAACATGCAACTGTAAACAATAAAACTTTTGCTTCAATCCTATAAAAATGCTATTTTAGAAGATCACAAAATTTTGAAAATATCTGCATGCTTCTGCAGAGCAGTTGGCTTCCCAGGAACAGGATCCAAATCCTTTCTGCACATGGATCAATGTGCTCCAACTGTTTGTCAGTCATTCACAGCTATTCTGCATGAAGTGATGCATGTGCACCACTTCTGTAATGCAATGCACTCCATACTCCAGGCTCAAAGGGACTCTTTGAAATAGACACAGTGCTGTTCCTCACTGGGCACTAAAACTGAAACTATGGCCTCTACATACTCCTCCTGGCCCAGAGAGTCATAAATAGACAGCATATTCAGTAAGATGCAAAATGGAAGACAGGCAGGAGTTTGTGGGAAGCAGAAGAAGGAGGAAATAAAATAAAGCAGTGGACCAGGACTGGCTTTAGGCAAGGAGAAAGCAGAGAGATAGCTGCGTAGGCAGCGGTTTTCATAAGGCATTTAAATATTCTGAAATAACAGCTGATCTATGAACAAGCTCTCTATTTCGTGTGTACTGAAACAGGCTGGGACTGGCTGTTGTAGTACAACATGCTTCCAAAATGGCCAACCTTCACCTCCAGGTACAACCTGTTAGCTGCCCCTGCTGCAAATATGCTTGCAGCTACTATACATGGAATGTCCTCTCCCAGCAACAGGAAGTGCCACTACTCATCCCAAAGGAGTAGATCCTTGGCCTAGCAAAATTCAAACCACTTTATGTCTGGCTGAGAAGTCTTGGGTCAAGTCTGGGATGGAAAGAATGGCAAGGTCAGAGGGAGGGAAAGGTAGAGACGAGGACAAAGGAACTCTGTCCAAATATAAGCAAGACCCTACAGAACCCAATTCTGGCTTTTTCTAAATCACAGCTTCTTGGCTTGGCAACTCAGACTACTTTTTTTTTTTTTTTAGCACTCTGTAAACATAAACAGGTCACATCCATTCACTTTCAATTTTACCATCATATGTTTAATCAATAAAGCATGTTAGAAGGAAGAACATAAGCTAAGAAGACATCAAAAAATCATTTAAATGCATGCTGCGGAACCTGTAAGCTCTGCTTAGTACTCAGTCTTTTTTTTTTTTTTTTGTAAACTAGGTTAGTAGCTGCTTGCATATTCTTATTGTGGATAAACAGAAAGCTTCACAAACCAGCACTGCCTAAATGAAGAAAGTTTCTTCCTTAACCTCAGATAATGAGATCCAGTATTATTTCAAGTAAGCTGCCTCTGTTATCTTAATAATGATCTTTTAATACTACAATGATACCTCAACTCGTGCTACAACGTTCACTTTCAGTGCTGTTTAATCAAGTTTTCATGAACTGTTAAAGTATATTTAATGGCAGAGTGCTTGGCATTAACCTGAGCATTTTTTTTTTTCGGATCACCTAGAAGCTAACCAAGTCTCTAGTTCTACATTAGAGCAGTTTGGGCTCTGGTAGAGTTGACAGAGCCTGTCAGCAGAGGTCTCAAATTGGCTGACAATAGGTAAGATTTGCTAATGTCTTTCTCTTTGGTCTGTCCACACTATTACAGATGAGAAGCTGAGTAGACTATGACACTTGCCTACTACCTAGGGATTCCTGCCCCAGTATAGTACGCTCCTCAGATTTGTTTTGTGGCCCTACTGCTGTATCCTGACACCCTGTTGGCCCCTTCCAACACGGGGAGGGGGGGTGGGTGGTGGGGTGGTGGGGTGTGTCTGGGATTCTGTTTACTCTGTCACTCAAATACATTTCTTGCACTGGAGCTTGCCCAACTAATGTGATTCTTCCAGGCACTGTTTGCAATTCTGTGGCAGAACAATACACAGTCCTGGCAGAAGAGGGCAGTATTTTACGCAGCTGAACTTCTAGTTAGTCAGCAACCCGCCTTGTCCCTTTTCCACATTTTTGAAATTGTCATTGGATTAATTTTTCTACGTTATGTTTTCGACACTAGACCTTTTTGCATTATTACCACTGTTCTAGACTTTCTTTAAAACAGCTGAAAGCAGCAGGGTACGTTCTACCAGCCAAGAAGCTGATCCAACAAAGGGAGCAGCTTGAGGCACTTACCTGCTGACATCACAAGCGTGGCTGTGCAGCTGTATGGTAAGGCTGGTATGCCTTTGTAAAATACACTTTGCAAGAGCTTCAGCAGTGTTCTCATAGGCTGCTTCATATTGCTGGGGGAAGTGGGGGGAAATCCCCTGCTGTCAGCCAATTATTTGGTTTGCTGCCTCCTCACCAGTGCAATATATTAGACAAAAAGTCTGTAATTCCCCATGCAAAAGGAGATTTATCATGCTTGCCTCTGCAGAAGAAAGAGTGGCACAGGGACATGCAGTCTGTTATACATCCCCCATTATTGGGATTGTACTGGATAAAACACAGACTGGGGAATTCGGAAGGCCAAGGGCAAAAACAAAAATTGGTTTAGGGAGCCGTAGGTGAGGATAGGCGCACCATCTTTGGGACATCCTGCTGGACTTAGGAAAGGGCTTTCCTATCTTTTCTGTAGGGCTACAAGCCTCACTGCCAAATCCAGAGGAAACGGTATAAGATATCAGCCAAGCTTAGACAACTATTGTTTTACTGAGAAACAAAGTGCTTTTGTGTAAAATAATAAGCTATTAAGGGTCCTTCCCTCTTTTGGGAGCAAGCAGTGCTGATGTAAGGTGTACGCAACAGATATAGCATAGTTAAAATACCTCAGGTGATCAGAAACTATTCAAACAGATGTAAATTCAGCTGAGAAATTAAAGAAAACTCAAGACTGATCAATGAAGGTGCAGTTCTAGCAAAGACTAAATTAACTTCTGATTTGACAGAGCCTCTCATCACCACTATATTACACCCTTAACTCATTTTGTTAAGAGAATTAGTGAACTTTTCTAAAGTCTCTTTGAAGGACTTGATCAAGTAAGCTCCCAGTTCATTGTTCGTCTCCTGCACAGCTGCGTCATAACTGCCAAAGAGTGGAGTTGAAGCCTTCACATCTTCCCTATTTGCTTGGAGTAAAATGAGGTTAAGCTCCTCTGCTACACTTTCATATTTTTGGTGATCAAATCTGCAGAGACTGGCATCATCAATCGGGTAGGTGATGCCAACAGGGTAGCAGTCCCTTGGAACTGGGAACTCCACATTTTTTAGCGTTGGCAACTCACAGAGAAATGTGAAAAGGTGTTTAAGTGCTTGGGATGACAGTGGGTTTCCAAGAAACTTAAACTCCTGTAGTTTCTGACAAGGGCTTAAACCTAAAATCAACATGTTGACATGAGTGTCTTGGATGTTACAGTCCTCCAAGGTAAGACTCCTGAGTACTGAAGAGGAATGGCTGAGAAGCTTAAAGAATATTGATGGGTAAAGGTCAGGTATATTGTGACCACTCAGGTCCAGGGCTTCTAAGTGATTAGCATGGAAGCTATTGGCTAAATAGGCCATATCAGCATGGTTCAATGAGCAGTTAGAAACATCCAGCATCTTCAGTGGAGTTTTTAGTGGGCTGCAGAATTAAAGAGAAAAAAAGTTTTATGGCATAAAACATTGAAAAGCTACATTTACAAAATATCATACAACTATCCACATTATGAATGCAGCCATCTGCCACATTCATTATTTTTTCTAACCTCTTTTGAGATGCAGAGGCATGTACCAACAATGACAAGTTTATTTTCTTCCTGAAATCAGTTCCATGAATTAGCTCCTACTTTACATGACTCCAACTGTCTTGTTTTAATGGGGATTAATTTGGTAATATTCTATGTGTCTATTTTGTAATGAGTTATACGTTGTCAGGTGTCTATTACTTGCAGATCATTACTACCATAAACGCATTGGTGGCTGCTTCTTGTAGAAAACTGTTATAATTCCAGAGATTTAGATCATTTCCATTAAGGAAGGATTCATTCCAAGATGAAAGCCAATCAGTATTCTAACAAGACATATGCTTTTGTTTCTAGTTTTGTTTCTATTATGTTTTTAAATCTCCAAGTTTACACGTTGTATTGTTCTACAGTTGCAAAGAGGCCTTCTGATGAAGAAGAAGGCTGGAAAAAGTATACTTGAGATTATGTGCAAATAATCTAGTTGAATATAAAATAGTTTTGAGAGATGAAAATCAAGAGATCCCTTTCATACATACTAAATCTTAGCAAGACTTCTGCCACAGACCTCAGCTGGATCAAGGTTAGAAACTTGTAATTTATTTCTATCAATATAAGCAGTGTACCATTCATGACTTTTAAATGAAATTACTTCTTTGTACAGGAGGAATTTTAGACTAAGGTGATTTGTCTCAATGAAACTTTTGTCTGACTTTTATTTAGATGCTCTGAAAAGCATACAGTTAACTTACTTTCTGCCAAATATGAACACTGTTCACTGACAGCTTGTTATTTTTTTGAGAATTGCCAATTTTTCCCAGGAATTCATCATCATGAATATTCATATATTAGCTTGATTTGTAGAACAGAAAAGCATCAGATCTCTCTTGCCTTGAGATCTACAGACACAACAAACAACTGAAATCAAAGTCTCAAATCAAAGTCTACTATCCCCCTTCCCACCTAAAAATATCCGTGGAATCTTGGTATATTTACTGCCTGGCTTTTAGAGGACAAAAATTCACTAGAGACCCTGAAAAATACTTGGAATATGACTCAGGTCTTGCTCCAAAGGTCAGCCCCAGCTGACTGAGATATAAGCTCAAGAATGTGGCAAATCAAAAATGTCTGCGTGTAACCCTCTCTTATGTGGTAGCCAAAAGTATATTCTCATCATACTGATCACATGGGCTCTGGAAGAGTAACAAAACCAGTCAGTTCTAAGTGTGTTAGATATACATTGGCTTCCAATTCCCCCCAACAAATACTCTTGCCTAGCTTCCTGCTGCCTTTTCTCTCACACCCCCTGAGATATACTCACTTCCCTTATGCTCAGAGATTCTCAGCTTGCTGATGGCACAAAGGGCTGTTCTTTACAGTTTGACTGAAATCAGGATGACCAAATTACCTGAGCAGTTTCTGTATTCTTCCTGTGAGTATAGAAAATGGCATACTCAACTCGGTCAGCTGCGTCATTTCACCCATCTTTTCCCCAATGTTAGTAAGCATCCGTTCATCTGTAGCTGTGAACCTCCGCACATTAAATGTTCGTGCTGGCAAGGTCAATGACATCAATAGAGGGAAGTGGATACTGTTGAAGAGTATTTCCAAGTGTTCCATTTCCAAGCGAACGTTGTGAACTATTTCCAGTTTGCGCAACAAAGAGGGATCAGTGAGCTTTATGATATAGAAGAATTTTTGCAAAGCCAGGTTGTCAGATCTGAATGCCACACAGCAGATCTTCAATGGACAATAGCATTTCTTCAACAGGGCCTGCACTACCAGCTCATAGTTCCGCTCTGTAACAAACAAGTCAATTAGCACATCAATACTGATTTCAAAGGTACCTGGCTTGCACTGTGTTTGTTGCAGGTAAACCAGCAGTTCTAAACAAAGCTTAGAGAGAAGCTGTGTCCTGGCCCACCTGCCCATTGTCTTCTTACACTCACAAAACTGAACTTCAACATCTTTCATACCCGTCAAGTCGACCACTTTCAGCCTATTCACATAGGGAGAAGGATGATTCAGCACATAGTCTCTTAGTCCTGTCAGACAGCTTTCCAAGCACACTGAGCATGTTCTATGGCTCAGGTCTTCCTGGTAGTCCACAGTAGTTCCCAAAAGTTTTCCCATGTTGAAGTCAACAAGTGGCCAGTTCTCCACCAAGTCATGAATCACTTCCCCTTGCTCCAGTAAATAGCTGGCTTTAAAAAGAAGAGGAAAAAGATTATGGGCAACACTGCTGAGACTCTTCCTGGCAAACTCTGCATTTGACACGAATGCTTCAGCACTAATGAATCGGAGAGACTTCATTGTTGCTCTGGACTCCTTGCTGTCGTGGAGAGTGACTTCTGCATTTAACCTAGCTGCTTATCACCTTCTATTTTTATCTGCAGCTGCTGTTTGCTGCTAACGGAAGCTTTGCTGGGAAGGCAGAATGAACAGTCACATGCTGATCCTCTGCGTTCTATTTTGGAGCTATACTGTGATTCTGCAGCAATTAACTGTGAGATATTTAGTCAGAGAGCATTTATTCATTTAAACCCTCATATTTATAACAATGCTAACTCAGCTAAGTACAGACCACTGCCCAGCAGGAACACTAAGATCAGGGCAGCACACATACCTGAGAATATTTCTCTATCTTTCCTATCCCATACAAAAAGGCACTCAGGGCTAAACACATAACACAATCTGTATTCCACTTTCTTCCATGAAAGATGATATGCTGGGGATTAACATGCTGATTTCAATGGGGAAGATTTCTCAGAGTTAGCATACAGTTATATAGTTAAATAGTTAAATACAGTGGCTCCAGTGGAAAAGACAAAAGACTCTAGAAGAGCTCAGAGCCCTGGCGACCAGGACACTTGCCTGTGAGAGGAGACTGAGGATTAAGTACAAGACAAGCTTAACAAGACAGAGCACAGAGTTAAAACTTTCTCATAACTTCCCAGGCAAGCATCCTATTGCTGTTGCTTTGAGCAACAGATGGTGTTTTCTTTCCTGTTATTTGAGAAATCGTGGTTTCAGTGTGATACAGACTGGGAAAACATTTGAAATCTATTATCTTTTCAGGTCAGGAGAAAAACCTCTCTCACCTAGCTGCCATAAAAGCAGAGATGATGTTTCTTTCTTTCAACGCAGCACTTGCCTGCCAGGGGAGGCAATGTTGGATACCTCCCTTACGGTGTACTCTCATGTCTTCTGCTGGGCAACCAGTGGGACAGAGAACGAGCATAGCTTAAAGTTACTAAGTTACTTGGAACATTTATATTTGTTGGGTTTTTTCTGGGGGGAGGGGATGGGGCATGCCTCACATTCGAGTTGAGGAGCTTTATGCCTTACAACTGGAATTTCAGTATATCCACTGGGTTATCCTCTAATAGCTATTGACTGAACATTGGGTGCAAGACAATCCTGCAAACATGTTTCTTTTTCCTCTGCCATTTAGAAAAATCTTCAAATCAATAATGTTCAATAGTTTCTAAGTGCCTACACCGCCAGTTCACATCCTCCATTCCTTCTGTTCCCCAGGCCATTCTCTTGTTCACCTGCTACCCTCTGCAGATGACCTCTACCTCTTCTGTTCTGCAGCTCCCATTTCTCCAATGTCATTTGTACAAAGCATTCTGAGATAATCTGCCTGGCTGGCAAAATTGACTGTGTCTTGAGATGCCCTTGTTCAAATCCAGAAGAGGTCCTGTCAGATTTATTGGCTTGAGTCCCGTACCATGCCCAACTTATTGCTGGAAATGGTCAATATGGAAGATTAAACTGCTGAGAAATGCATCAGGATCTCATAGTACCAAGCTGAGCTGAAAAAGTTGCAGCTGATAATACCAAATGAACACGGAAAAAAGTATTAAAATTACTGTTTATTTTAAAACAATTATGAAAAAGAGTTGAAGGAAAGAGTCAAACTTTCTTCCCCAGCAAATATGCAATAACTTTTTCATATATAGAAGCGGCTACAAATATTTATCTCAGTTTTTTATCTCTATAAATGTCGCTCTATTCTAATAAAGATCTAGGACATTACTGGAGCAGTTTCTGTTGGAACTTTTGCACTACTGGTCCAAATATACTAGGAAAGCAAATAAAGAGGTCCAAATATACTAGGTAAGCAGCTAAAAAGTTGTGTATATACCTTAATAATGAGCTGTTTAAATTTTGAAAGGCAATAAAACTATACTTACAAAAGTTTCAAGCAATTTGTACATTTTTCTTGTCATACAGGGATCAGTCATATGTTGCTGTTTTCAGCATTTACAATATTGCAGAAAATATAGTAATACCTACATCAGCATCTGCTATACATGAACTGGAGTTGAAAAACAGAGGAAAATACTTAATACCTTGACAAGTTCTGTTTATTTCATCTTACATGTTTTTAATTATATTAGTGATGCCACTCACCTATTTGAAGGCAAAATTAAGCTGATACAACCCAAAAAACTCTGCAAAAATAAAAAGCTTCTTCAGAATGACACAGTCTAATAAAGATGTCCTTTCCCTGGTCATTTAAAACATATTTAGGATTTTCCTTTTGCTTTTAATAAAATATTCCAGAATGGGTTTACTTAAAAAAAAAAAAAGAATTCATGAAGTGTGGCATGAATTTTTCACAGCGAAGCAGATGTGGAATTATCTGGAAAAGCAGGGTCAGCACAGCTTGAAAAAAGTCTTCATTGTCATGTGATTCAGTGCTGTCAAAACAATTATTTTATTAAACATTTAGTGTTTTATTTAACGGTAAAAGAACTCATGACAAATCACTTAAAAAATTTTAACTAAATGTAAAGTTCATGATATTCTACCATTCAAGCTGTTTTAGTGCTTGTATGGCAATAAATGTTAAATTAATTTTAACAGAATAAAACAAACATTTTTTTCCATTACTACAAAAAGACTAATCAGAGCAGTGTAAAAATGTTCATCAAGTGGATTTTAATAGGTTTTTAATCTTTAAAAACTAAAAGTATTTGATGATAAAATAGCTGGTTTTCAAATAATCTAGAAGTAGGCTACCACTGAGAACCTCACAACTGTCATCCTAAATGTATGAAGAAGCTAATTCTTACTGAAATAGATCCAACATGGAAGAAAGTTCTATTAAAGATTTTACTTTTATAATCCATTACAGGATATATACATTTATCAGCAGCTATGGAAGCATTCCTGGGTCAGATCAAAATGAGATGGGGCAGGGGAGAACACAGGTAATCCATTACTTTTGCACAGGTTTTGCCAATTTATACATTCAACATTTATTGGCATAGTCATGTAAAAACAGAATTCAGAGGTTCAGGTTTGCAAAGATGCAGCTCTGGCATAAGTAAGGGAAAAGAACAGAGATGACTGATTTATTAAGGAATGAAAGTTAAGCGAAGAAAGGAGTATAAAACTATGTAACAACAAAATGAACAAAGAGAGGTGGTAGATGTCCCATCCCTGAAAACATTCAGGGTCAAGTTGGACCTCATCTAGTTGAAGATGTCCCTGTTCATTGCAGGGGGCTTAGACTAGATGACCTTTAAAGGTCCCTTCTGACCCAAACTATTCTACAAAACACGATTTTAAAATTTTTTCTTTTCAAAAATATTTTTATTTTGCAAAAATTTATATTTCGTGTAAGGATATTTTCAAGTTTAGTTTAAGGTTTTTAATGCTTTACAGTTTTAGCCTGAAGGATTCAATAGATTTTTCTGCCTGTGCAAGAAAATTCCCTGTGTTCCCTCTCTCAGTAAGCTACTGCCTTTGCACAAAAACAGGTTGTGTTTGTAGCCCACCCTACATGAAATATAGCCTGGAGTTGTACTTGTTGCTCCCTATGGTCAGAAAGATGGAGGCAGCTCATGCCCTAATTCTCTGAAAACTAACAAAATGGAACAGCTCATTATGATGCTATCTATAGGTAACTCAGAGATGATAAAGGTTGCTATTGAGCATGGGAAGCAGGATTGTTAACAGAGCAGTGGCAGGGGTTTTATTTGCCGCACAGTGACAGACTGATGTCCACGTGGCCAGCTCAGCCTTCCATATACCCAGAGAGTTTGGCAACCTTCTACAGCTTGAACAATCTGATCCAGTCCAAAAGGGTATTAAGTCAAAAGTGCATTTGCACATTTTCTGTTTGATTATCGCATTAGTACAAACACCATTGTTTAAAATGAAGTACTTGAAACATCTGTCTGTACATATCTAATACACATGAATCACAAAACACTGGTAAAAAATGCATTGCTCTGCTTTATATCAGAGAATGGGTTTAATCTATGAAACTACATCATTTCATGTTATTATAAGCAGCTCCCAAAGCAAGCTGCTGCATGAAAGTGACAGTGGTCTGAGAAATACTGAACATTCAAAAGACATGTAGATGTGGTACTTAGGGACATGGTTTAGCGCTGGACTTGGCAGTGCTAGGTTAATGGCTGGACTTGTTGATCTTAAAGGTCTTTTCCAACCTCAATGATTCTATGATTCAAGTGAAATAAGAAAACAACTTACAAGGAGGTACACATAAGCTTTACACCAGACTACCCTTACAAAAGGTGTTACAGAGTTGATTCAAGCTCAAAAAGCTTTCTCATATTGTTAAAGTATGCAAGCCAGCTTTAGGAAATTCATCCATGCCCCAATTTAATTGGCTATTTTAAAACTAACATAGCAAGAAGCAGAGTTTTCCTTTTTGTTATTTTTCCCTTGATCATCAAAAACCCTGTTAGTTACTCATTTATGCCTGTCAGTCAAATGACTGTTGAGAGATCTAATACATGAGAGGTTTTGTTCTGGTGGAAAAGGTAAATCTATTTAAAACCAACCTTACTGCTTAGAGGGAATGACCTGACCACATTAATCCAGAAGAAAAGCTCACAAGAATGTTTTTTTGGCACAGGAATTAATCACTATAACATTCTCTTTGCTCATGGAGTAGTTAGAAAAAGCATTTCTAAGCACTCCCTCTTTATCACAGCATTGATGTTCTCTTGTGTCACACAAGGATTGTAATTAGTGCCTCAGAACAGCAATTTTCTTGATGAGGAAATTTCCCAATTTCCACAAAAGTGCTCCTTTGACAAAGTAGGAAAAGCAGAGGTATAGCAACATGTCAGCCATAAAGCAGAAGCACTTTAAGGAAACACACTAACCTCAGTATGTATAAAAGTTGAAGCCAAGCTCAGCACTAACACCACTCCAAACCCGCAAAACTGCTGTGAACTAACACAGACCAGGCTTAGGCTGGAATACCTCAGAGGCAGTGCTCTTGGCTTCTTGGTTTCCCAGCTGGCTGGCTAGTAAAGTTAATATGGGTCATTGCTGATGACTGGGATGAAGAAAGATAAAGGAAAGCAATCTCTGGGTACAGGCTGTGTAGAGGAATACTTCAATAGAGTATGTCAGCCTTGGATCCGTGTTGCCTAGCATATTAGCCTTGGTCTACACCGAAATGAAGAGCTCTAGTCCCTTTTCTGTCATATATATGAAAGAGATCTACATCCTGTCCTGTTCAGTATCTTCATTGATGATCTGGATGAGGGGATTGAGTGCACCCTCAGTAAGTTTGCAGATGACACCAAGCTGGGCGGGAGTGTCAATCTGCTGGAGGGTAGGAAGGCCCTACAGAGGGACCTGGACAGGCTGGATCGTTGGGCCAGGGCCAACTGTATGAGATTCAACAAGGCTCAGTGCTGGGTCCTGCACTTGGGTCACAACAACCTCATGCAACGCTACAGGCTGGGGGAGGAGTGGCTGGAGAGCTGTCTGGAGGAAAAGGACCTGGGGGTGTTGGTTGACAGCCACCTGAACATGAGCCAGCAGTGTACCCAGGTGGCCAAGAAGGCCAATGGCATCCTGGCTTGTATCAGGAATAGTGTGGCCAGCAGGACCAGGCAGGTGATCGTGCCCCTGTATTCAGCACTGGTGAGGCCGCACCTCGAGTACTGTGTTCAGTTTTGGGCCCCTCACTACAAGAAGGACATTGAGGTGCTGGAGCGTGTCCAGAGGAGGGCAACAAAGTTGGTGAAGGGTCTAGAGCACAAGTCTTATGAGGAGCGGCTGAGGGAGCTGGGCTTGTTTAGTCTGGAGAAGAGGAGGCTGAGGGGAGACCTTATCGGTCTCTACAACTACCTGAAAGGAGGCTGTAGCGAGGTGGGGGTCGGTCTCTTCTCCCTAGTAACAAGTGATAGGACAAGAGGAAATGGCCTCAAGCTGCGCCAGGGGAAGTTTAGGTTGGATATTAGGAAAAACTTCTTTACCGAAAGGGTAGTGAGGCATTGGAAGAGGCTGCCCAGGGAAGTGGTTGAGTCTCCATCCCTGGAGGTATTTAAAAGAAGGGTAGATGTGGTGCTTGAGGACATGGTTTAGTGGTGGACTTGGCAGTGACAGGTTAACGGTTGGACTCAATGATCTTAAGGGTCTTTTCCAACCTTAACGATTCTATGATTCTATGTTCCTAATAAAAAACAAATACCAACTGGGAATAGTAATGCTATTCTACCTGCATATTTGACTAATAAAGAGTCTGGTTTAACACTGTACCTTCCTATCGCCTTCTCTCTCCTTATAAAATACCATTGCTTTTAGTAACAGTAATATTTCCTTCTGCTTTGCCTACTTCCTTTAATGAATTTGCAGACCTCAGCCAGTCACATTTGCATACATGCAAATATATGCATGTATGCAGTGAATGCAGTCCACTCAGCTATTCTGAAATTCCAAAACTGATTTTTACCAGGATTATATTTATCTAGCTGAACACGTACACAGAAGTGCTGGTAAGGCACAGCTGTATCCAGCTGTAGTTAGATGTTAGATGTCAGTTTTGATTGTAAATTCATCTGCTTGCAGGATCCAGAAGTCATGTAATATCCTTACATGATACACTTTATTTATTCTCACAGAATCTTGCAAACATGAGGGGATCAAACTCTATGGGGTCTTGCTGCCACTGCTCCCTTGAGACAACAGGGTTTTTTATTATAGGTTATATAGGCCTTCTCCGTACTTTAGAACTCATGTATAAGGGAAGTAACGTTAAAGAGCTAATTGTTCTGACTGACTAGCACTCATTTAGAAGCATGCAACCTTTGACCTCCAGTTTGTGTCAGCATTACAATATATTGTTAAAATTACTGGTACTTCCATCTAACGTTGAACTTGCAGTGTTTGTTGTGCCTGATTAACTAAGAATCTCTTTGAAACTAAATTATAATCAGCCTCTGCCTCTTTTGGGTGCATATCCCATTGGACAGTGTTCCATTTTGCTCTCTTTTGTAACTGTAAATGTATTAGTGTTCAAGATAGTCTTTATTTGCCTACAAATGTAATTTGAATGTCACAAGTAGCTCTACTGAAAGAAATGCCCTGTCTCAAGTTCCAGTTTCTAGGAGGAGCTGGTGTAACAGAGAACAAACACTGTAGTGATGTGTTTCTGATGACAGCCTGTAACAGGTGTTCAGAAGAGACTGTTCATTGGATATTCAGGGCTTTTAACAGAACTAGTGTTCTGGGTGTTCATGCTCTCCTATGTATTCATGTCTTTTGCATCTGGACACACTTTCATAAAGTCTTCAGATCTGGAAAGTCAGTCTGAAAGAACAGAGCACATTGCTATCAAACAATTTTGTTTCAGCCAGAAGACATGCTATCTCAAAAGCTCTGCTGAATTACAATCAGTATTGATAGGATTTATTCCTGTAATGCTATCTCAACTGCTTAAACCAAACTCATGAGGCCAGACTGCCATCCTCACACTGGGCTTGGACTTCTGTCATGAGAAGTCTTACTGAAAGATGTATATCACAATTCCCAGAAAAAAGAACAGCATGGTAGAACAGGGCCTATAAAATAACTTAAAAATGTTGGCGCTCATATAATGAATTACACCATGAGTTAATGTGGGGTAGAATCCGTTTTGTTACACAAGCAAGTCACTCAGCAAAAACATAACTGAAGGCAGATGTTTAAATCAGAATTGCTTTAAGTAAATTCAGTTAGAAAACAAATCATTTGACAACTGTGTTTGTTGGACTAATATTTCTAGTTTCTCCAAAACTGATTCTAAAAGATGGATTTTTAAATGCATCAACCGCAGAAGTGTAAAATAACACTGTATGGGGTAAGACGCTAAGAGCCAAAGCCTACCATACTTATACCCAGTTACGTCACCATTGCAACACAAAGCAAAACAAGGCAATTTGTAACACAAAATAAATCAAAATACTGCAGGTAGGCAACTGATAGTTTAATTTAGTTACTCATCCCATGGAGAGTAGTTTGATATCCACAGGATCTGGATCTTCAAGAGACCTCAGCATTTGTTCAATATTGCCATTTTTCTAAGATGATGAAGATATGCAAAATAAAAATTGACTGGCTTTTTTGCCAGTTACAGCACTTACAGGTGTAACATACTGCCTGTTGTACTTTGATCTGTGATACTTCTCAGGGAGAAGAGGTGTGCACTGTGAGGAATATTTGGAACTAGCACTTGAAACACCTTCATTCAAAAACATCTCTGTAGTAAGCTGTGACAACTCAGAACAGGCAGAAATACTAAAACCACTCACACTTTCACCTGAAGTACGCTGAGATGACTCCATACTCTCTGTGACTATGAACACGAATAAGAGCACGCAAAAAGTGAAATGCACTGTAAACCAGCATGAACTCCAACACCACAAGCAAAGAAAGTAAACACCTGGTTTCCAAAATCTTAAGACCATTTTTGTCACAAACTGAACATAAACCTCCAAAGACAATGTAACTGAATGTTAATAACATGAAAGACAATGCCTCTGGACTTGCAGTATTTACCTGACACCACAGTATATTGACGAAACACTGTCATTACAATGCATGTGTCCAAAGAAGAGCAACAAAGCTGGTGAAGGTCTACAGAACAAGTCTTATGAGGAGCTGCTGAGGGAGCTGGAGTTGTTTAGTCTGGAGAAAAGGAGGCTGAGGGGAGACTTTATCACTCTCTACAGCTACCTGAAAGGAGGTTGTAGTGAGGTGGGGGTCGGTCTGTTTTCCCAAGTAACAAGTGATAGGACAAGAGGAAATAGCCTCAAGTTGCGCCAGGGGAGGTTTAGATCGGATATTAGCAAAAATTTCTTCACCGAAAAGGTAGTCAAGCATGTTGTACACAAATAAATTTTAGGGAGCTCTTTGAAGATATACTGCAGAAATAAAATATCTTAAACTATCAGACCTTTCCTACAGGTTACTGACTGGCTCCCTACCAGAAGTTTATTAAGTACAAAATAACAGAAGCAAGTCTTCCTGAACTTCAGTGCTTTTGTTGTTATTTTCTTTAGAAATACAAAAGAGGTTTCAAGGATGCGTTTCTCCCGTCGTTGCCCTCCTCTGGCCCATACTGTCACCATCACAACTAAGTCTCTTCCAATTACTTCAGTTATAGTACAAACTTGCTTTGTCACCTAGGTAAAGATTTCTTTCAAAGGGAAACAATGTCATGACTTTTCCCATTATAGCTTTGTCAGTGTTCAAGACATTACTTTCCTCTGGTCAGCTAATTTGAGTTCCAAAGCAGAAATCATCACCTTCATCTGATCAAAAGGAATACCCAAGAATTAGGCTTATATTGTAGGGACTTAGACTTTGTATTTGTACTAAAACTGCTGCTGGAGGTAGTGATTCCTCCTGGGTCCTACACAATTGGTCTTCTATTGAAAACTGAGGGACATGCATGCTAACAAACCTCTCAACTATACCTCAAAAATATTTTAGTGCTGCGATAAAATGAAAAGAGAGGGTAGTGTTTATTTGCCCAGCTTCATGCCTGGAAAAGCAAGTGCAAACTTTCCTGAAATCCCTTCCGCAAATAAAGAACAGAGGCACTTTCTTGTGAGGGTAGAGCCAGATAAGATGTGGCATAATCAATGAATGAAAAGCCGCAAGACTGGCAAGTCCAACAGCAACAGCGTTTTTTTAAAATGACAGAAAAAACGCCAAGCCTATTCATCCAGCATGCATATCCACTGTGAGGTGGTAGAGACATAGAGAAGAACAGTACTAAATTCAACAAGGTTGTAAGGAAGTACCCCCATACTATCAAAACTTGGAAGGATCTACCTGATTTGTCCTATAGCTAAAAATTTTCACAGGATAGAAGGAAGAAAAGAAAGAGGCACCAGCATTAGCAACACATCCATACAATATCTCACTGAATATATTTACTTCTTTCATTTCAGTTTCAAGTTTATTGTTGTTTTCTCACTGAATTTTTTTCTCTTCTTGAGAACAAAGACTTTTAAAGTTAGCTGCCGGCAGAACAGCAAAGAGAAATGGAAAAATAAAACAGAAACTGCTATGATTTCATTATTTTTAGATGTTGCTGCACTGACTTTAGTGAATCTTCCTGCACCTTCACCCTTCCTTCTGCTCCTTCAATTTAAGTTTCGTGTTATAACCTTCAGAAGGAAACACGGTACAGAAAATTCTCATCTAAGTGAGACGGTATATCTGCGAGATTCCATTCTTGAACTTGCAGCATTTAGCAAACATTTTTCAGTGGGGTCTGGTTAAATTTAAAAATAAATCTTACTTATCTTCAAAATAACCTGGAGGAATCTAAAAAATATTTTTCAGCATTAATTTTATGGTCACTTTCACTGTACATGAGTACTGTAACACAGGTCACCAAAAGGTATACAGGTATTGCTGTTGTTTCAATCAGCATGCACAAAAACTTCCTTGCATCTGCTTTATTGACAGGCCAGAAAACAAGTTGCAAATTACTCAGATGAAGCAGTGTCGACCTCTAGTGGTGAAAACAGATGTGATCATTTTAAAAATGTGGAATAGGCAAGTTACAATTTGTACTGACTTTCAGTTTTAAACGACAGAACACAGGCTAACAAAAATTAGTTGCCTAAAGTATGATGCAAAACTTCTATGATCACTTAGAAAACTTTGTAGGATTCTACACTTCCCCTTTCTACACTCTCTTTTCCAGGGAACTTAAAGGAGTCTTCTGTTTAGGCTTCTACAAAGGAAGAATCCTAGGATTCTACGGAGGTTTCTAAGTGATCATCCTTAAAATAATAATTAATTAAAAAACCTTATAGAACAATGTGCCTAAAGAACAAGGATCATGAAACCCTGCTTGATGTGTAATGTTTATGAAGAGATACTATACTGATAAGGTGAGACAACTAATATAAACTAAATATTGCCCTTGACTAGTTTCACAGAAATATTTGTCCAACAGCTTTCAGAACCTTCAGATCACTTCTTAAATATTCTTCTTTTCCTAAGTGAACATTTAACTGCTAATTAACAGTTTATTTGCAGAAAGGAATTAAGTTATATGCTTCTTATTGCTTATAGAGAAGGCTTAAAACTCAAGAAACATTTTGTTTCCCATTTCCCTGTTTAAGGCTTTTGTGTCTGAGGGAAGAGAAGAGGAAAGACTGAATTTTTAAAGTTTGATTTTGCCTTATTTTTTGCTAAGAGACAGTATGCATGACTGCAGAACAGACAGGATCACCAATACTATAGAGTGAGAATGAATAAAATAAGAAGGTGTTTCTTTCTAAAATCATGGTGACATCTCATAACATGCCTAAGCCCACAGAAAATTAGTCTATGAATCAAAGAAGTACTGGTTTACTGCAGGGTCAAATAAGCAGCAATACTAAAGCATGGAGGGTGGCAGGAGAGTGAAGGAGAAGCTATAGCAGACCACTGAGGCTCCTTTTTCCTTTCCAGGGAAGGAAGTGCTAAACAAGCATGGTTATCTTGTCTAATCTCACTCTCAAAACTGATATTTAAAATCTCTGCCTTTCAGCTAACAGGGGGAAGTCTCTCCCTTTCGTATCCGAGATCATCAATAGCAGGAAAGAACAAGCCCTCACATATGTCTGAAGTTCACGTACTTCCCTGACTTTTGCCAGCCTATACATTTTCTCTCCAAAATAAATCTTCATCAGAAAACATAGAACCAAATAAAAGATAACAGATCAATTTATGGTCCTGCAGCTTGCATATAAAGCACATGCAACCAAATTCTTTAACAAGCATCACTCCCAGGTGTAGAAATACTAAGCTTCTACTTTACACTTGCTGTTTTCAAGTGTGTCTTGCTTAACCTGAAGATTTCCATTGGCTTCAGATGCGTAAGATCTGCTTCACTCTGGTAGGGGTCAGTCTGCCTGCCTAGAACAAGAAATTACCAACTGAAACATCTGCATACCTTGATTCCTTAGAGCCTGTCTCCAAAGAATGTTTCCTATGATATTAGACCATGTAATTTTAATTTCTACTGAGTTTGCTTGAAGGATGCATGTGTCCTGGGATGATCTCCTTCAAAACCAAATTTCAAACCTCAGACAACTATCTCCAACATTCTCTGTCATTCAACACTCCGCTGTCTGAAAGATATAAAACAATTTGATGTTTACTGCAAACAGAGCAAACTAATTTCTTCACGTCATGCATCTTAATTGAGAGAGCTCCGCATCTTGACTTCTTGGTTATGAACCTCCAAGTACTTCCAGCTGGAGGCTTGTTTTCACAAGAGTCAGCAGTTTGTGTCTTACTTGCATGATTTCCTTTTAAAGAGTGCAGGGACACAGCAGTGTTGCTGCTAGAAGATAGCCTGCAACCTCTAATGATCAGAGGACTGAAGTGAATTCAATTAAACTGAATCTATAACACAGGATGTAGCAGTTGAGTCACTATTCAGCTTCTACCAGTTGAAGATACACCAGCTGGTATCGCATGTGCAAGGTGAACTCCAGTTATCGTTCCAATTCTGTGGCTACAGTAGTTTAAACACACACTTAAATTACGCATATGTATCGGTATTTTGGCAAGCCGCAATCCACAAACAACAGTGGACATGTCTGTATTCCCAATCCAAGTGACTGCAAATTAGAACCTCTTTTTGTCCAAATGGTAAGACTCTTAAACATTTTGTGTTTCTTATGCACTTACAACATAGAAAAACAAAATATCCATATTTTGTTTATTCAGAGCATCTCCAAACTTTGAAAAAAAACCAGCTTAATATCTTTTCCCTAGAACAATAATAGTAAAAAATTATTGTTATCCAGCTGTAATGAAATTTACAGCTGGATCATAGAATCATAGAATGGTTTGGGTTGCAAGGGACCTTAAAGATCATCTAGTTCTAACCCCCTGCCATGGGCAGAGACACCTTCCACTAGACCAGGTTGCTCAAAGCCCCATCCAACCTGGCCTTGAACACTTCCAGGGATGGGGCATTCACAGCTTCTTTGGGCAACCTGTTTCAGTGCCTCACCACCCTCATGGTGAAGAACTTCTTCCCAATATCTAATCTAAATCTACCCCCTTTCAATTTAAAGCCATTACCTCTTGTCCTATCACTATGTGCCCTTGTAAAAAGTCCTTCTCCAGCTTTCTTGTAGGCCCTCTTCAGGTACTGCAAGGCTGCTATAAGGTCTCTCCAGAGCCTTCTCCAGGCTGAACAACCCCTGCCTTCTCAGCCTGTCCTCATAACAGAGGCACTCCAGCCCACTGATCATCTTCGTGGCCCTTCTCTGGACTCACTTCAACTGGTCCATGTCCTTCTTATGTTGGGGGCCCCAGAGCTGAACGCAGTACTCCAGGTGGGGCCTCACGAGAGCGGAGTAGAGGGGAAGAATCACCTCCCTTGACCTGCTTGTCACTCTTCTTTTGATGTAGCCCAGGATACGCTTGGCTTTCTAGGCTGCAAGCGCACATTGCCGGGTCATGGTCATCAACCAACATGTCCAAGTCCTTCTCCTCAGGGCCACTCTCAATCCATTCTCCACCTAGCCTGTATCTGTGCTTGGGACTGCCCTGACCCATGTGCAAGACCTTGCACTTGGCCTTGTTGAACTTCATGAGGTTTGCATAGGTCCACCTCTCCAGCCTGTCAAGGTCCCTCTGGATGGCATCCCTACCCTCCAGCATGTCAACCGCACCACACAACTTGGTGTCGTTGGCAAACTTGCTGAGGGTGCACTCAATCCCACTGCCCATTTCGCTGACAAAGATGTTAAATAGCGCCGGTCCCAATACTGACCTCTGAGGAATGCCACTTATCACTGATCTCCACTTGGACGTCAAGCCGTTGACCGCAACTCTTTGAGTGCAACCATCCAGCCATTGGTCCAATGGATGCTGGTCCGTTCACCCAGCGAGGCTAAAGAGACCACATTCCTGTTCAGAGCAGGCTACTGAGAAAGGAGCATTGTGCATCATATAGTTTTCCTAATAGGACAACAGGATTTAATTAACCTTGAATGACTGTTTGTGTATATAGACGTCATATGCCCCACTAATCTTTCTTGGTTTGCTAAACAAGATAAGATCTTCAAAGAAGAAGACATGCCTCAAATACTTCTTTCTTCCACAGCAAACAATAAACTCATCCTGACATTGCAGTTGCCCTTGCTCTTTCAAATTAACCTGCTGAGAGAAAATGACAAAGTTCTGACAGATAAGAGAAGGCTGCATTGGTTTCAGCATGTCTAAGGAAGAAGGAGGGGAGAGTATGTCTACTCCAGAGCTGAAAGTAAGCTAAGCTACAGGAAAACATGGCCTAACATTCTGAGAACATGTTGCTCTGGGTGCGCAGCTGTATTTCCATGGCTGATTAAAACAGAACAATGTGAATCTACTAGAACTGCTTTCAGATCAGATTCAGTTATCAGATAACTGAAAGGTTCAGGTATCTCTTCATCATGCTCATATGCTATTCCAGGCCAAACAGCATGTCTAGGCCCTCTGCCGCACACGTCCTACAAGCAGAAGCATTTTAGGATAGGCATGGCCTCCCTCTACACACTGTTTTCTTAATTATGGTGTACAGCACTGGGCACTCAGGATTTTGATCCGTGAGTCTTACAAGCTCCAGAGCAGGACACGTCATAGGTGTTAAAGCACTCCTTTTTGTCTCTCTTGGTAGCATGCTACCTTGGAGAAAAAACATGGCAGGAAAGACAACATCCACTGCTCTCCCCTCATCTACTCAGCAAGTCATGCCATCATAGAAGGCTATCCGATTGGTCAAGCATGATTTCCCCTTGGTGAATCCATGTGGACCACTCCTGATAACCTTATATTCCTCCACATGCTTAGAGATGACATCCAGAATAAGCTGTTCCATCACCTTTCCAGGGATGGAGGTGAGCCTGACTGGCCCAAACCAAACGAACATTCCTTTTAAAAACATCTCAGGAAGTTTGTTTTTTCTTGATCAGTTGAGTTTAGAAAAAAGTGCCCATTTGTCTACTTTTAAACAAAAGTTTAAAGAGATGCATTAAGTAAAACAAAAATGAAAATAGAACCAAAGGGCTTGCCGACACACAACATGAACGTGTCAATATCTAAAGTTAACATCTTTGAAAGACATTTCTTTGGTTCTAATTCAGTTAGAGCCATGTTAAAAAAGGCTGCACCTGGCTCCCCTCTCCCCCCATTCCCCAACACACAAGTGAATCTAGAGAAACAAAAGGAAATTAAGCTATACTTCAAAGAAAATCCTTCAATATGATTTTAAAAAAGCTACAGACAAAATTACCGATTTTGATAGATCTAAGGCAGTAAGTTTTGCTTCTACTAAATTCCAGGAATAGTGAAGACTATTGTAATATTGTAATACTGTAACTCAGTAGCCTAGGACTAAAAATCAGCCTTAATACAAAAATCACTGCTATTCATGCTTTGATAAAAAGCTAAACCAACATTAAACACATAATACTTTCCCTGAAGACAATTAGGGCTTTTCTACATGTAGGTAGATTTAAAAACAGGAACTGTTGAATACATTTATGCATGAAATCTCATCTAAAAATAAGAAGTACCTTGTTCTGCTTTACCTAAAAAACCCCAAATCGCAAAACCAAAAAAATCTCACAAACCCCACAGAACCATTTGAAAATAAAGCAAAAGACATGAAACTTTTCATTGCAGAATAAAAGCATCTATTATGGAGGTATTCAGAAATTTCAATAATTTTCACATGTAGCAAAGCTTACATATGCAAGTAAACTAGTAGCTTTCAGTTGCTTTGTTAATCTGCTTCCTAGGAGTGGTTATTGTGCCGTTGTGAGCACTGCTAGTTTCTACAGGAAATTGCAGCCTTGCCAAGCTGTCATGAAAAATTTGAAAAGCCCATGGCATTTGTGGTCTTAGAATTTGATCTGTGTAGATGAGATTTTAAAACAGCTACATCTGCAAAGGGCTAAGCATGTGTTTTTATTATTGCAGGAATGGTTGTACAGACCAAGTAATGCTAATGATCTGATAAAAATTCCTAGATTTTATAAAGTTTAATATGAAAACTGGATCCATCTTTGAAATTATTTTACATGAGAATAAAGTAAAATAACACTTCACTACAAAAAATGATACAATTGAAGGAATTATGAAAAAAAAGAACATTCATGGTTTTTAAGTGAAAATACTGTTGCATCATTATTAAAAGTAGCATGTATTGATCTATCAAAATAAAAAAACAGATAAACTTCCTCTAAAACACTTACTTATATAGAAAAAAAATCACTTAAGACATCCATTCCTGCACTAACTAAAGTTAATTTATGTCTTCCAGAAGCACAGAGGCCACAACTTAGAAAACATTGTAACACCATTCAGCAAAACTGCTAAGCATGTGCTAAACTCTAAGATCATTAGAGTTGCTGCAGGATTTGATTAAATTTTAAAATATGTTAACTTGTTGATAGTTTGCTGAACTACAGTCCTGGAAAATTATAGCAGACAGCCACTATAAATAAAATAAAACCACCGTTCAGATGCTGCTACAGACATAACGAGTAAACTTGCTCAAATAAAGAACACCACAGTGATAATGAATTTAACTGCAAGGAGATTATTCCCCTTTGGAATAGCCTACGTGAATCAAGGAACATGATTCTGGTCCTGAATTAGTAATTAATAGGGATTAACTGAAAAACGTTTTGAAGGAAGACAGAAGAACAATATTTTTAAGGCTTTTCATTTTTGTGCCAGACTGTATAGATATACACATAATTTTGTTTATTGATTTAATCGTCCATCATCAGAGAACTCACTGGTAAATTGGTCAACCTACCAAGCTGCATCATCCCAGAAGTGGATGGTCTTTACTCCAAAAAATAAAAAATACCCTATAATAATGTTCAAGTGTGTTAGCAGACAGGAGGGACCGAGGACTTAGGAGAGTACTTCAGAAACTGCCAATTCTATTGATGCACCTCCTTGTACATTATATCACTTAGATTTCCTAAACATTTTGCTTTAACCTAAGGTTCTTTAGTAACTGGCATCAATAGATTGTTTTAAATTAACATTTAATTGCAGAACACACTCAAAATCCCACCCACAAAAGTAAATAGAGCAATCTTTATTTTTGCTACTTTATACATGATTGGATTTAAGTTGTTTTGTAACTTCGATTTTGTAATTTCTAGCAGACGTTTTGCTTACTTCAGATACTTGATTCAGCTGAAGAAATATATCAAAACTATAAATGTCATTTAAGTTTTCAAGCAATTTCAACATCCGTCTTTGAAGTCCAAGAGTTAAGTTTTCTCCTGTTGCAAAAGAATGCTAAGCCCCAGAAAAATTAGGCACAGGAATATCAGAAAAAAAAACAGAACATCTCTATTTATACTCTGCTATGATTACTAGCCTGCAAAGAGTACTACAATTGTTTATCTTTGGACATAAAAAAGGTTCAATTTAAATTATGAGACTACCTCCCAGGAGTAAAAATTAAAGCATGCTTGTAAAGCCTACAGTTTAAATCTTGAATTTATCACTCTTCTACTCAGTTCACTCAATTTCAATGAGAATTTTCCCCGAGTGAAAAAAAGTAGACAGTCCTTGCCATCTCCATTGTTCCCTCAACTAATCTAAAATGACACACAAATATTCCTTTAGAGCTAATGTCACTGACATTTCTGTCATCTTTTGAACTTTACTTTTCAAAAAGCATTTTCTTTTTGCTCCTCACTTAAGAGATCACGGTGTAATCATTTCTCACCTTCCACTTCTAGTCTTTTCCTCTTCTTCTGTATGATGCATCCTTGAGGGAGAGGATAAACTTCAGTCTCTACTTATCAAAGGACTTCTACTATTCAAACACTGCATGTGTTTTTTCTCATTGGTGTTATTACTGGCTACTTTGAGTCCTTTGATATGAACTCCTGTGTATCCATGGTGGTGAAATTCACTCTGGGTGCCTTCGTGCTGGCTAAATTCAAAGCTTTGCATTTTCTTCATAACCTTTTTTAATGGTTGTTTCCTGTGATAGGTAGATGCTGAGTGGATTGGCTCAGAATGGAATGAAGCTGAGCGTGAGGTGCAAACACTCTTTGTGTGCTTTGAATTCCAGTTTCTTTTTTTGCATCCACCCACCTTTTCAAGTCCAAGTGGACCAAGCAGCTGTAGTGGAGATGCGGATATTTCCACAGTTACTTCCATATTTTGTTTTACATTCCTATGGTCTAAAAAAGATGGTACTCCTAAAGGGTAACTATTATATACAAGCTTAGTTTTGTCCACCTAAATATTGTCATTGTTGCTAGAAGAGGAGTGATTAGAGGACTGGCTTAGCAGCTTCACACCTTCAACATCAAACTCATCACTGATCTTCATAGGAGGTTCTTTTGAGGACTTTATGAAAATATTCCCTACTGGAATCTTTGAGGGCTGCAGAAAGGAATTTTGCTAAATGGTGCTTCGTTTGCTGACATTTTAGCCACAAAATACACCACTGCTTTAGTTCTTTTTTGCTACCCAGAGCCAAATCCATCTCATTCATTTTTATAAAGTTTTCTGCAGAAAACTTTGTACATTCCTGTAGGTTTGAGGACAATGAATCAAAGATGGAGAATATCTGGCCTTTGCAGTTAAATGTGAAAGACGCTCACTGCAATTTAACATCCACTCTTGTGCCTGGATTAGAAGCAAGAAGTACAGTTAAGCAGTAAGATTCTGTGTATGATGTACTATATTTTTTTCTAAGGATTTTAAATGACTTAAGAAAAACTCCCTGCGCAGATGTTGGCACAATGTAAATGCAGTGAGCTCCTCTCCCATTACATTATACCCTTCAATTAAGTCCAAAAATTAGAAAGAATTAAGACTTGCCAGAAACCCAAAACCATTTAAGAAAGCACAATAAAGAATAAAACTATTTCCATTTAGAAAAGCACTGAACTCAGTGCTACGTCTGATCTCAGTTGCAGAGAGATGCAGAAATGATTGAGAAAGCAGAAGAGTGATATGAAATTCCACATGGTCTTCCTGTCTGAGATCTGCTGAGCTTATAAGACGCCCAACATGTGCACCATCATGCACATGTACATTTCTCTTCCTGTATTACTGAAGTTATGAAAGAATGATTCTTTTAAACAGAAAGAAGATGTATGGCTTTATTTCAGGTTCAAGTCTAAACGATCAAGAATTCTGGCTACCAAGGCCTATATGCATGGAGATCATATATTCAGATAGAACATGAGACAGTACACTGTACAGGTTTCTCAAAATCCTGCATGTGTACTTGCACAGAGAGGTTAGATGCCGTATGCAGCCATTAGAGAAAGTCTGTCTAATGCAACTGAACGCTGGTCAAGCTGAAAATTTTACATTATTCTTAATACAGCTCCTGCTTGTCACACAATTGATTCTTTGGGATTCCACAACAGAACTCTGAATTATCTGCTCCTTGATGTTCTGTGATAACAGTTAAATGCCCTGTTTATGTGTCCTAATTCTGTGTTTAATTCTTCAAGAGACTGTATGGGACTGCAAAGTAACACTAGTTTGTCTGTTGTCACTGCCTGATTCCTCTTATATTCAACAAAGCCTAGCTTAAGGCATAGATGCAAACACATTTCTCTTACCATCTCATAAACTCATATAAATTGGCTAGTTTTGTCAGCTCAGTCTTCCTCCTCTCTGTCTGCATGATAATGTACTCAAAGATTTGAACTTTTTCTTCAATATTTAATGAACGATTGTCTTGCACCAGTTGCACTCCTTTCCCATAGGAGGTGAAGAGAAAAAATAAACAAGCCACATGATATATCACTTCACTTACTATTCACATTCTTTCTTCTCATTAGCTGCATACCACATTAACAAATCTTACAGTGTCAGTTGTAATGCACAAGAAAGCTGAAAAATACAGTCTTGATGATTTTGCATGCACCTATTTTTTAAATAGTGTTCTGTCATAGTATTTTTTTAGTTTGGGTTTGGGAGGGTGTAGAAGGAAAAAGAATATCACAATGGAATAGAAAAACAAATACAGACAATTTAAATGAGTATTTAATAGCAGCGAAAGCTGCAGTAACAATCCATCCTTATGATAAAATACAGTGAAATTCATTTTCTCGTCAGCAAAACTATTCTCCTGGAAGAAACATCTTTATCAGAAGTAAGAATTTCACACAATGAACTTTTCTACCCAACAAAAATTAGTGAGCATCTAAGTCTCCTTTTCCATCTTTGTTTCCCTTCCTACGCAACTGCTAGCTGCATCTCCCACTGCTTTTGCTGAATATGACCCAAACACATGGCACAATGGTTGGCCTCCCCCAAATGCTTACTCATATTACTATAGCTAATGTCAATATTTATCTGAACCTTTTCTGAACCTAGAGGAAGATGTCTACAGGCTTGATCCACAATCTAATGACGCTTAAAGGGTGTTTTTCCTAGGTAACTCCATTGGTTCAGTCCCACTGTCCCACATGGAAATCAAAACTTTTGAGCTCAGTTGTAATACTTGTTACACAAATTACTGCAGTGACATATTGCTAAATGAGTTTCATTGGGATGTTTGAAATGGGGTATGCCTTGATCTGAAAGCTCTTGGACAGGATGGCCAGCCACTGTCTGAGGGGTGTTGACAAGAATTCCCTCTGAAAACATCCAAAAGTGCTGGCAACTTTTATCTGTACCAGAGATCACAGAATGGTTGAGGTTGGAAGGGAGCTCTGGAGGTCACCTGGTCCAACCCCGTGGTCCAGGATGGTTACCTAGAACTGGTTGCCCACATCCAGATGGCTTTTGAGTATCTCCAGGGATGGAGACACTAGCCACTGCTCTACCCTCATCTACCAGTCACATCATTTCATCATAGAAGTTATCAAGTTGGTCAAGCATGACTTCCCCTTGGTGAAGTCATGCTGACTGCTTTCAATAACCTCCATGTCCATGTTTTTGAAAATGGTTTCCAAGATTAGTTACTCCACCCTTCAACCTCCAGAGGTGAGGCTCACTGGCCTTTAGTTCCCTGGCTCCTCCTTCTTGACTGTCTTGAAGATAGGAGTGACATTCTCCAGTCTTCAGGTGTGTCATGTCCCACTTGGGAGAAGGCGGGGGGGGAGGAGTGACTAAGATTTGCAGATGCTCTCAGTGTGGATTAAGGTGAGCCAACACTCAAGGTCCATACACAAACACCAGCTTTAACAGAAAGCTTCTATAGAAACAAATACTGAGTACAAACATTCAATACCCGCCAGCCCTGTCATGATTATATCTACACCAGCTATGCAGCTAAGCTATGCAGCTTTATGGAAAATCGAGGTAGGCCATGCTTACCTGTAGTAAATTAACTACAATTTAACAACTTTAACAACTTAATAACCAGGGGAGGGGGGAGAGAGAGAAAGGGAGAGGAGAAAGAAGAAGAGAATCACCAGTCTTGGATCCAGCGTTGGACCTGCCAACAGGGGTATTCGGTGGGGAAAAGAGCAAGAGAGAGAGAGAGTCCCTATTTATAGATTTCAGTCCCTGGAATTTGGGAATCTTCTCTTTTCCCACTTCCAGGAGTGGTAGAGATACCAGTCGAATTAAGAGGGGTGACCAGTCAAACTAAGAGAAGTGATACCAGGACCCTCCCCCAGGCAGTAGGTTGTGGAGGAGATAAGGCATTCCATAGACTGTGGGGGATGGGGCCGAGACAAGGCTGCAGGACTCCCCCTCTCACCCTCAGTCCAGGTACTGTCTGGTCCTGGGTCCTAGCAAACATTGCTCTGCATTGTGGTTTTAGCACCAAGGCTGTTTGAGACATCTCATTGTTTTGCACTAGCAGTTCTCTACAAGGCACTTCTCCCAGCCACCACAATTGAGCAAATGTTATCCAGAGTAGCCTTGCAATGACACCTGCCAGCTCCCTCAGCACTTGTGGGTGCAAACCATCAGGACCTATGGACTTAAGTATGTCCAGTTTGCTTAAGTATTCTCTAACCTGATCCTCATCCACCAAGGGTACATTTTCCTTGCTCCAGACTTTCCCCCTGGTCTCTGGGACTCCTAAAGCCAATCTTGCTAGTAAAGACTGAGGCGAACAAGGCATTCAGTACTTCAGCCTTTTCCATGTCCTGTGTCATCAAGGCCCCTAGCCTACTCAGTAGGCAGACCCACATTTTCCCTAGTATTCCTTTTGCTAGTTATGTGCTTATAGAAGAACTTCTTGTGTGCTACTGTCCCGATCCAATGTCAGGGGAGGTTTCGATACGATCCCAAGGACAAGATTAAGACGCTGGAATCGGTCAAATGTCATACAACCTTTCACTTTTATTTGAGGGGAGAAGAGAATGGAGGGAGGAGGGAGGGCAAGGGAGGAGGGGAAAAGAATAGGGGAGAGAGAAAGAAAGAAAAGGAGGAGTTTATCGCCACCACCTCGAGTCCTGACGATCTTCTGCTGGGTCTCCAGTGGCCTCGGGCGTCGTCGGGGACCGAAGGGGGGGGGGGGGGGGGGGGGTTGAGGGTGCAGAACATAAAGAGTGGTCTCTCGTGCGCCGCCGCTGCCGCCCCACCCGAGGGCCACATGTGCTCCTTATATAGGGGCTCACGCATGCGCGGATCACAAATGCGTACGTGCGGCTCACCACGGATGTGCTGTCCCCGCCTCGGCTCTTTTCGCGCCTTTTTTGTCCCCGCCTCGGCTCTTTTCGCGCCTTTAGTCTGTGCGCAGGCGCACGAGGTTGTTTTTCTTAAAGCTGTGGAGAAGGTGGTCTTTTCGAAGCGCGACGCTGGATGGCGCTACAGCGGCAATGTCGACACAAAAACCACGTTTTTCTATCGGTCCTTTACAGCTACATACTACATTAATACACTGGAAATACTGCTCTTCTTGCTGCTGCATCTGAGCCATGTGGTTGTACTAGCTGTCTAAATTTCATAGATGCACCTGGCTGAATCTTCATTGCCCAGTGCAGACATACCATGGTCGTGCTGCCAGCAAAAATGAACATTTCTCCACAATATACTTCCTTCTTCTATGCAAATCCAGGTATTTTAGTGATTTTTTCAATATCTGTGAAAATGCAAAAGAATGTTCCCTATTAGCACGCTACCTACCTTTGCCTTGTCAATCAAAGCCTGGAACTCTTCTTGCAACTTTCTCACTTTTTCCAATGAAAGTCCTTCTTGAGCTAAAGAGCAAAGGTATTTCTCTTGCTCGTTTTCAAACCACAGTTTTATCTGCATAAAAATACCAAACAAAACTTGTTTCCCCACTCAGTAAGTGAAACATACACTATCCAGAAATATAGTGCATATAAATTAGTCTGTTAAAATAAGTTAATATACTTCATATGTATCTCTGTTAAGAAATTCTGCTTCCTTATATTACAGCTGAATTTGGTCAGCCTGAGATACTGAACTGATGACTATAATTTGTTTTGCATACTCATAAACTGCTAATATTAATAGCACTACTCACACATTGTGTCTGAGCAGCACTAATATGTAAACAGTGATATACATAACATCAGATAAATTCAGCTATTTGAACAGAGAAAAAGAAGCTTAAAACTGTAGCTTGTTTAACACAATTCTCAAAGTAATGCAGACCTAGTCACAGTCTTCTTCAAATTTTATGGCTTCCCCAAGATTCCCCAGCAGCTGGAGGCATTTATTGGATAACAGCACCAGTCTATGGACTTCCTCATCTACTTGATTATACAATCTGGTTACAAATTCCATGGCATCTCTGTTAGGTGTGGAGGAAACAAATTTTTTTCAGAATTTTTCTGACAGGGACTTTGTCAGAAGGTGAACTGTATCCTTCAGAAGGCATCAATCCCTATTTTGTTGAAGAATGTCACTGCAAACAAGCCAGTAACTACAAAATATATTAGTTTATTCAACTTGTCAAATGAAAATGTACCTTACTCAGAACCACATTAACATGGTGGTTGCACTTTTAAAAGGTGTCCAAGAATATTAAGTGTATTTGATTCTAGCTGCAAAATAATGCATGGCATAGAAGACCTTTTAAGGCTGTATACATGAAGTTGTCCCCACTTGAGAAACATCAGCCTAAAACTCAATTCACTCAAACTGTGCTATAATGAAACTTGAAATGTACACAGTTAGAAGCAACAGGATTTGTTGAATCAGAACTTTATTACTTTGTCTTTATGGAAGGTGAGCGACAGCTGAATTTTGGAGAGCCCTAGAGCTTCTTTAAAAATAAAGCTGCAGCAGCCATGAATTAGAGGGACTGACCAAAAGACAATCTCAACTTACAAATGAAGTAAATGGCTATTTCCACTTCTCCTTCTATTAGAATAGAATAGACTAGACTATTTCAGTTGGAAGGGACCTACAACAATCATCTAGTCCAGCTGCCTGACCAATTCAGGGCTGACCAAAAGTTAAAATTCTGTGTGGCAGAACTCCTTCCTAAGTCTTGCAAGGACTGTTCCACCTTCTAGCCTTAGTGTTATTAACAAGGCCTCTTCCAAAACAAGCTTGATCATTGTTTTGTGTTTAGTGATGAAATCACGCACTTCCTATGCAGAAGAAAATTACTATGTGTCATTTGTTCAGAGAAACCCAGAGAGGGAACGCCATGTAGCTCACACGTATTAAAAAATAAATCCAGATTATGAGGACTTTGCTAGTGTCTACTCCACACTTGCAATTTTTGACTAGACATTAGCTATAATTTTTGACAAATGCATCTAAAACAGATATTCATCCAGGGAGAGCTGTGCTTACACACAAAATTCTGGTCAATGTTCTCTTGACCCCATGTATATTTAGCTGGAATAGCCATGTTTGAGGTGTGGTTTGACATGACAGATAGCATTAGTGAGCTACTTCTGGTCTAGTGACTGTGGTATAAAACTTCATTAGCACTGGAATTTAAGTAAGTATGATCACATTTTCTTATCCAAGATAAAATTATAAAATTCCTCTTACTGCTATAAATTCAGTTTGGTGCACTACAGGTTCAACCAGAAGGCATTTAATCTGCTAGGCTAAAGTTGATTCAAAAGCCAGTTTCTTTATTTGACAACAGAGAAATTTGAACCCATCCTTTCAATCAAAACTTACTTGCACAGTATTGAGAGTTCTCTTGGTTGTTAGTGAGCTGACTGAGTTTTGCAGAAAGACAATGGCCTCTTTTCAGTTTGTAATGAAGTGTTTCTACATTGACAAAACATGATAATAGGTAGAACTTCAGAGTGTTTTGGTGTCTTGAATTTAAAAGCACAACAAATAGTCACAGAACTCTCTGTGATTACTCATAGCAAGTGCTAATCTGTAGAGCTTTGGTTCTTCTGATGGTTTGAAACCAGCATAATTAAACTGGTATGATAATTTTAGTGTTACATCGATAAAGCCCATGTCTGGGCAAGAAGAGGATAAAACCAATTTCAACTTCAGGCACTTTCATTTTGATACAACTACACTTATACTCCATGCTTTAGAAATCAGAATTTTTTGTAACAGATTAGGACAGGTCCACTGACCTCTGGAGAAAAGAAGACAATACTGCTCTCCTGTGGAGAGCTTCAAGGTCAGATTCAAAGCTAGAATAAATCATGCCAACTAAGAATCTAATGTGGGATACTCATATTTGGGTTAGACCAAACTAGGAGTCACTAGTTACACCAAATCTCTTAAGATTAAAAATATTGCATCACACTGAAGCAGATAAGGTTTAATATAGCCAGAGATTACATACATGTTTTGATAAGTCTGAGCAATGTTTTTACTTACCTGAATTGCTGTGTCCCAGTCAGGTCTAAAAGCACACTCCTTATCAATCAATATTAGGACACTAATGAATGGAATGAGGAGTTGCATTCTGATAGGGATGACAAAATGCAGTTAGAGTAAATTCATTACTGTGAATATTACACTCTCTTCCATTTTCTAAGGTGCTACAGAAAGAAGTTTTCCTGTCTAATTGTTACTCAGAATACAACCAAGAAGGCAACTTGGTTCACCTGAAGCATCTTGGTCTCTTCAGTACACCACCTCAGCCCATACTAAAGGGCCAGGTAAATTCCATGATACTAAAATAATTCCTACTAAAATTATTGCTAGCTTATAAAAGTTAAATTAACTTTTAAATAAATGTGCTTGTTCTAAATCAAAATTAATATTTATTAGTTCAAAGTACCGTAGAATGACTTATCTTCTATGCTAATGCTGAATTTTTCAAATGTTTTGCAAGCTTATTTATATATCACATTCTGACCCACGAGCTATACTCCTGCTAAGTGTTTTTGGAATGGAATTTTATTCCAAAAGACTTGCTATAGCACCAAATTGTGTCGTCATTTCTGTGAGATCCAGTTTTTATGAAACAAAAAAAAATTTAAAAGATACTAAAATCTTGGACTGTTCTATAGATGAAATTATGCTTTCCTGAAGTTGAACCTATACATTAATTTGTACCAGTTTTTCTTGAGCAGTTTCCTATCATAGCAGAGAGAAGGTATTTTGAGCACTTTTAAAAATCTATCAGTTTGATATTTAAGGATTGAAATAGTTCCTGCCATAGCAAATGGATACACCTACTCTGCGGGATACAATGGAGTGCTTCCTAGGTGTATGTGAGACTGACTTGTGCCCTGGGTGAGTACATGGCATAAGTCCACCTGCTACTGAGTACATGACTTCAATAGGATGTGACAAAGCCAAGTGCAGGTTCAGCTACCCTGAAGATCAGTTTTGTGAATTTGCTTTAAAATGTTTCCATATGTTGCCTATTTTGTGTTCTCAAAATGTCTTTTGAGGATATGCTTTCTCCAGTGAACTGAAAACAACTCAATGATTTTTATACAACAGTAAAATTACATTGCCCCACTCATATCCTCAAACAGAACAAGCTTACTTCCAGTTCATCACACCTCTGAAATTTCAGAGTCTTATGAATAAAATTTCCTATTCCTTCAGATCCTTCCTGCATTACAGAACATTCTTAACATCAGTTTGATCTGCTTTGATATTCTGTCACCTTAATCTAATATTCCGTATTACTACCATTTTCATACCTGACCACTAAAAAAAAACATTTCAATCTGTGTGGTTGGTTGACCTTGGCTGGATGCCAGACCCCAGCCACTCTGTCACTCCCTCTCCTCAACAGGACAAGTGGGAGAAAATAAGATGGAAAAGCTTGTGGTTCAACATAAAGGCAGGGAGATTGCTTACGAAGTACTGTTACAGGCAAAACAGACTTGACTTGGGGAAAATGAATTTAATTCATTGCCAATTAAAAATAGAGTAGCATGGTGAGAAAAAAAGACAAAACTAAAAACACTTTCTCCCACCCCCCCATCTTAGGCTCGGCTTCACTCCTCCAATCACAACTCTTCTACCTTCCCCCCAGCAGTGGCACAGGGGGATAGGGAATGGGGGTTTACAGTCAGCCCATAACAGTTCATCTCTGCCACTCCTTCCTCTTCACACTTTTCTCCTGCTCCAGTGTGGGCCCTTTCCACAGTTCCACGGGCTGCAATTCTTCAAGAACTGCTCCAGCATGTGTCCTCTCCATAGCGTACAGTCCTTCAGGAACAGACAGCTCCAGCATGGGACCCCCACGGGCCTCAGTTCCTGCCAGAAAACCTGTGCCTGTGTGGCCTCCTCTCCATAGGCCACAGCTCCTGCCAGGAACCTGCTCCAGGAGCATGGGCTCTCCATGGGCTGCAGCTTTCTTTAGAGCACATCCACCTGCTCCACCATGGGGTTCTGCACTGGCTGCAGAGAAATACCTTCTTCACCATGGTCCTCCACAGGCTGCAGGGGAATCTCTGCTTGGGCACCTGCCCCTCCTTCATCACTGACCTGGTGTCTGCAGGATTGTTTCTCAACATTTTTTTCCTTCACTTCTCTCTATCTCACACTGCTGTGCAGCATTTTTTACCCTTTTTTAAATCTATTATCACAGAGGTGCCACCAGTGTTGCTGATAGGCTCAGCTTAGGCCAGCAGCAGGTCCATCTTGGAGCTGGCCAGAACTAGCTCTGTCCGACATGGGGACAGCTCCTGGTCTCTTCTCACAGAGGCCACCTCTGCAGCCCCCCTGCTACCAAAACCTTGCCATGTAAACTCTATATAATCTGCACATGGGAAGTGCTGTAGCACAATGGGGCTGACAACAGGAAGTTACAAGCATGCACGTCTCTCCCTTTGCATGGGCAGCTGTATATAACTAAGTCAATCTCCAGAACTATCTTCCCAGTAAGCTGATTCATTTCTGTGTAACGTTTGAGAAAACTGGACTTTAGCATAATAGATTGATTCAGCTTTCACTTAATTTCTGTCTGAAGAAAGTTAAACATTTCTCAAGTAACTTCCTCTTTAATCTTATTTTTTAAACTATTTCTGCTTCAACTTTTTCACCTCATCCTTGTGAGACCTTACTCTCTAGAACAGCCATCACTATAAGAAAACTCATATTCCCAAAACAATTGCAATATGCATTACAGCATGTTTTAGAAATACTAGCATTTCATTCTGCACTTGGACATATGTCTCCCAACTAGTACTCACCTTTGAAAAGAGAAGAAACAGGCTGGCATTTATGTGAATCCACTAGAACCGCAACTCCCTTTTGTGGTTTAACCCCAGCTGGCAACTAAGTGCCACACAGCTGCTTGCTCACTTCCCCCGATGGGATGGAGGAGAGAATCGGAAGAGTAAAAGTGAGAAATCTCATGGGTTGAGGTAAAGACAGTTTAACAGGGAAAGCAAAAGCCGCACGCACAAGCAAAGCAAAGCAAGGAATTCATTCACTACTTCCCATCGGCAGGCAGGTGTTCAGCCATCTCCAGGAAAGCAGGGATCCATCACGCGTAACAGTGACTTGGGAAGACAAACGCCATCACTCCCAACGTCCCCCCCCCTTCCTCCTTCTTCCCCCAGCTTTATATGCTGAGCACGATGTCATATGGTATGGAATAGCCCTTTGGTCAGTTGGGGTCAGCTGTCCTGGCCGTGTCCCCTCCCAACTTCTTGTGCACCCCCAGCCTACTCACTGGTGGGGTGGTGTGAGAAGCAGAAAAGGCCTTGACTCTGTATAAGCACTGCTCAATAGTAACTAAAACATCTCTGTATTATCAACACTGTTTTCACCACAAATACAAAACGTAGCCCCATATTAGCTACTGTGAAGAAAATCAACTCTATCCCAGCCAAAATCAGCACACTGACAAATCACCTATCTCCTTCCTAGCAACAGAAAGACACGTGTTTTTAAGCCATCTTCTTTTACTGAGGAAGTTCTATGCTAACAGAACAAATGTACTTACAGTGGGTTAAAGGTTAATCTTGAGATAGGTTTTAACTTTGGGTCTGAGTAGTGGAAACTACACTGTCCTGGAAAGCTGTTATTGGCATGACAGTCCTCTCCTTTTACAGTGAACTTTTAAAAGGTTTGGAAGAAGGAACATTGATTCTCCTCAAACCACACAGCCAGGAAGAAAAGTAGTTGTGACGGGTTATTAAAATACTGCTTCCTGATTCTCTGACCCAGCTCCACACAGTCCCTGGAGCTTTACGCTTTACAACTCTTCCACAATTTTTTCCACTAACATCATTGTTACAAAGTTTCAGTGAAGGTAAGTGCTTTTAAACACATTTTATAAATGAGGAACTGACCGAAGAGACTGAGTGCAGGACTTCCACCACCTCACTGCAGGTATTTAAAGATTAGGTGCCTAGTCCAAATCAGTCATTAGATTCTGTATATAACTGTTAAAATTGTTTACCTGGCAGAACAGCAGATCTGTTGTTGTTTGTTTTAAAAAGGAAATACCAAATTTCTTATTTTTAAACAACTTTAATTTTATTAAAACAGCAAATGAGAAACAGCCATTCACTGAAATTCATGTTTTGACAAACAAAGTGTTCATGTCATTGTGATCACAGCAAAAAGCAAAACAGCTTAAAAGGGAAATTAAGACTAAGCTCACTTGGTCCACATTAACAAATGTAGTTTGTTTTTTTTTTAATTAAAAAAAATGAATCAATTTTAATAGGCTCAGAATCTCTTCCAATAACTTTATTCAACTTTATCCACTTTGGTGACAGAAAAAGAAAGATTTAAGATAAGTGTATACTTCTTCATGGTAGAAGAGGATGTGGGCCAACATTTTTCCAGAAGTTAAATTATTCAGAGACATACTGAAAGTGTCCTTCTCAGGTAGTAACCATGCAGTTTACAACTATTTACACAGGAAAGTGAAGTATATAATCAATAAACATTCTTGTAATGTTTTGTGAGTTTCCTGCTCAGAGAGTCTACAAGGACGTTTACTTAAGGTGTTGAGGGGGGTGGTGTAGAGGGAGGAGACAAATCATTAAATGAAATGACTGTCCATTACAGAGCAGTATTACAATCTTCTATTGAATAATTATTGAGGAATATTAATTAGGCTTGTTCTATCAGGTGTAATATACCTTCACTTAAAATAAGCAAGACAAAAACAAGTAACAGGAAGTCTCAGTCTGAAATATGTTAAGAGGTACAATACAGTTTTTATTACCTTAGAGTGCTTTTGTAGTCCTCACTGTCTCATAATTTTCCAATGAAAGTGGCATCTACCTTGTTTTGCTCAAAATGGACATTCTTGCTTTACCACAATTCTTAACTTCTACTATAGCTGAGAAACGGACAAGGATTTATACCAATCTCCAGATTTGCAATGTTCAGGTCAGCATTCATATATTACAACAGACAAATGAACTCAGTGAGAGAAGTCAGCATATCAATGAGTGTTGAGTGTGGGGGAAACGAAGGAAAATGAGCTGTTCATTTATTCATATGATTTTTTTTCCTTACACAGGAAAAGATGAGAACGGGAATAAAACACCACTCCACAATTATTAAAAACAATAAAAAGCCTCGCATGTGAAAGTAGACCTGTAGAAAGAAAGACTAGAGAAGTTATTAAAGAAGTTATATTGCAAAAAAAAGAAGAGCAAGATGTGGCAAAACCATCATTACCTTCTACAAACAGCAAACAGAAGACATTAAAAACTTTCCTGGGATACTACTTTACCACATATATTTACTACCTGAAAAGAACAATCAGTGCTAAGCAGAGCAGTCTTAAGGCAGTCTCTAACATATAAACAGTTTTATGTGCACAAATCAAATTGCCTGCAGTTACAGAATTAATTAATGGTGTCTTATTTCATGGTTCTACAGTCAAGGTAATGTATAAAAGACACAAACTCAAATTGTGTTCTTTGTGCTTCCTGTTACATAAAAAGCAAAGCTAAAACTAAAACTAACACTGCTATTAGATTAACCACATTAGATAGATCAACGAGTTTTTTAAGTTCAAATATACAGGCATCTAGTAACTGAGCAAAGATTACACTGCACACTACAGCAGAGAACTATTTTGGGCATGTCACCTCTAACTAGCCACCAGAAGACTTAATGCTCAACCACATAATCTAAGAACATTGTAAGACACTGTGAGATTACCTTAACATTAGTGATTTGGTATTTGAACACAGCCACTTGCACTTAAAGGTATTTGACAGTTCAATAAGAACTGTTGAACTGAGATATTTCTAAACCAGAGGCATATGCTAAATGTATGTCAGAAACAAGAAGCTTCCAGTTGTGGTACATTGTTTAAAAGCAGTGAATAGTAATAAAACAGTATTTAAAAAAACAGCATACTTCTGTCCAAACACAAGGTGATCATTTATCACACAAACCAAGTATTCAACATTTCAGCTAAAGGTTATTAGCTATGAAATTAAGACTTCTTGTCCTGTTGTGACTACCAGTGTGTAGTGCTCACAAACAATTTTAGTGCTGTCTAGGATGATGAAGCAGTTAGGACTTTCTTCTAACAACAAGTTCCTGCAACCCTAACATCTGTATTGCTGTAATAAAAAGATAAAGCCAAAACCCAGCAGCTTGGCTTCCTTTGTACCTGGGGATGCTGTACAGGTACATCAGAAGGCAAGCAATCACTGTACTTGTGGAATGTTCATTTAACCATATGGGATGCCTGCTGCAGACTTCTATCAATCACCGCTCTGCCACTTCTGTGTCTACTTCCTAGACATGTAAAAAAAGCAAAGGAAAGGCTTATAAAGGTTTAGCTAGGTACATGAGATTTAGAATAAAGTTTTTGCACGTGTCTGAAAATCAGCAAATCTGCGTCTTTAAAAAGTGTTTCTGCTTAAAGCAATTCTTATGAGATTTGTGATCTAAAGCTGAGACAATCATTCCTATGTGATCAAAAGCAAGTTTGCAAAATTCTGCTGCTCCTTCAATTAATTCTGTTGAAATGGTATAAACGAGGTTTGCTCTATTTAGCAAAACTGCTGATTACATCAGCTGGTAACCTATCTCTAATTTACCTCAGGTATCATGAAGCTGAAAAAAACTACATATATATGCTTTGTATATGTTTCATTTATTATCAGGTATATTGTAATTTCCCTAATACATGTCACACAGAGAAATTACTCCAATCCTTGATTGATCTCAAGTAACTGTTTTGGTAGTCTGTCACAAAGTCTTCCAGCATTTGCAGATAGTAGGTCATTCTCATAACAGTACAGAATACGAGATGCATATATAGCTCGCTTACTCTCAGCTTCCCTGGAAACTGTTTCTTTAACTGGTTACTGTCAACTTCTGAGAAAAGCCTAGACAAATAAAAGAATGGGTTCATTTTTCTTTTTCCAGACAGTGGGATACTGCTCTTTAGTAATGAAAAATATGTATCCAGCTGTAAACAAAACAAAAGCCTATGAAGGTTATAATATTCCTACATTAAAAGAGTGTTCAGGCTTCAAGCTGAGCACTTGAAAGTTTGGAATTACAATATTAAGAGAACTCTGCAGCATTCAGTCTTCCTGTGATTTCCTTCCTAGACATTACATAGTCTAATCATGACCACATGCAAGTTTCTACTCCACCTCCACCTCTGGGTCCTTCATTACTGAAAGAATACAAATATAATTTTGAGTTATGGAATCCTCTGCCTCCCTCCCATTTACTTGACCTCTTAGTGTCATTCCCTGGATCTCACACTGGTCCCCCTTCTATTTCTACTGTCTTTTTTTTTTTTTTTTTTTAGTTCCCACAGCTCTTATTCCTCTCTTTACTTTTCACAGTTGTGCTTTCTTTTCAGAATGCTCCTACAATGCTTTTTAATTGTTGAATGCCAAGAGAGGAAATAATGAGAGCAAAGCTGTGACCAGATGCTGATCATGGTCATCAAAGAAAGAAAATGCAGGGAGACAAAAGTCTAGCTTCTGCACTGTAGCACGCAGGTTGTATGAAAATAACATTCACATTAGTTGAACAGACATACAGGAGTAAATGCAAAATGCACACAGTTCAAAAAACAAGCAAGAGGAACTAAAGCTCTGTGTGAGGATCAAAGGTGAGGCCACCGAGAGTGACATCATGATGCGACTGTGTTACAAACTACATGATCAGGGAGAGAAAGCAGATGAAGTGTTCTTTAAGCAACTCCATCAAGTCTAAGAATTAAAGACCCTGACGTTTAGGGGGCAACATTGCAGGATCTAAGCAGTCGAGAAGATTTCTGGAGGATGTCAGGGATAAATTCTTGATACAGGCAATAGATGGGCTAACCAGAGGCGGCACACAGCTGGACCTGCTAATTGCCAGCAAGGAAAAACTGGATGGGGATGTGGTAATCACATATCTCGAACTCCACTATTACGTGGCTGTAGTAGCTGTGTGATAGTGGAGTTCAAGAACCTGAGGATAGTGAAGAAAGAACAGCAGCATACAGATTCTGGGCTTTAGGAAGAGCACATTTCAGTACATTCAGGAAACTGATGGGTAGTTTAGAAACACTAACAAGGCAAGCAGAGATGGTGTTAGGGAAGCAAAAGCCCATAGAGCGTTGAAACGTGCAAGGCATGTCAAGGGCAATAAGAGCTCATACTGCTACATTAGTAGTAAAAGACAACACAGGAAATGTAGGACCGTTGCTGAATGGGATAGGTGATTTAGTGACAGCAGACCCAGTTAGGGCTGAGCTATTCAATGCCTATTTTCGCCCTGTTCTTCACCAGTGAAGTTTCTCAGACCTCTGTGATTAGCAAATGTTCAAACTACCAGCAGTGAACAAGGATCATGTCATGAGAGAACTTAAGCCATGCAAGACCATAGAACTCAACAAGTTGTATCCAAGAGTGCTGACAGAACTGGCTGATATCCTCGAACGGCCATTCTCAATCATCTTTGAAAAGTCACAGAGATCAGCAGAGGCCCCCCATGACTACAGAACGTGGCCAATCCATGTAACTACAGATCAATCAGCCTCACTTTGGTATCTAGGAAAAATCACAAAGCAAGTCCTCTTAGAACACATTTTTGGGTGCATGAAGTAGGAGAAGGTGACTGAGAACAGTCAGAATGGATTTACCAAGATAAACCATGCTCAACTAACCTGCTTGCCTTTGATGATAAAATGCCTGGATATCTGATAGAGGTGAAAGCAGTGGAAGTCATTCACTTTCACTTCAAAAAGACTTTCAATGCTGCTGCCCACAATATTGTTGTGTCCCAGTTAGGACACTGCTATATGGATGGGGGAGGACAACACATGGGTAAAAAACCTGAGGGCAGTGTTTAGTGGGTTGTACTCTAGCTGGAGGCTGGTAACAGGTGGAGTACCACACAAGTCTATCCTGGAACCTGTCCTGTTTAACATTTTTATCAATAAAGTGAGGAGGCAACAGAGTATGCTCTCATCAAGTTTGCAGATGACACCAAACTGGGAGGAAACAGATTATATGCTTTAGGGCAGTGCTGCCATACAATGGGTCCTAGAGACGTTGCACGGTTGGCCAACAGGATAGCTTACAGAATTCAACAAGGACAAATGCAAAGTCATGTACCTGGGAAGGAAGAGCCTCTTGCAATGATAGAGGCTGGGAACTCACTAACTGGGGTGCAGCTCTGCTGAAAAGGATCTGGAGGTCTTGGAAGATAGCAAGATGAACATAAACTAGCAGCATAGGAACATCTTGGGGAAGAGGAAAAACAAGACTACACTTGCTATAACACACAATGGAACTGGAGAAGGGCAGGTGTGAGCAGGGACATGCTGTTCAAGAACTACTACAAAATTTTCACTCAACTGCTTCTAAGAAAAACATTATGTTATTAGATGTTATGGTACTTGTTTATTTCAAAATATTGTAGGGGAGGTTTATAAGGTTTTTTTTACCTTCCTTTGATTAGCAAAAGGTATGGTCTTTGAACTCTGCATGATGGAAAAAGAAAACCAGATCATCAATTTTGCATCCAGTCTCTCTCACCACTGCTTCTAAAGCCCCTTGAGCCCCAAGAAAATACTGTAAATTTCTAGACAGACCTGAAAATTAAAGCTAGTATGACATTTTAATTTAAGACTATAGTATACTAAGTTTCTGCTTTCACTTCATTATTGTTTGAAGGTACAACAACCTTAATAATATAAACTTTTTTGAGAAGAAAGGCAGTGTGTTAGGATAGAAAATATCACATATTTTGGAAATGCCACCATCATTTGAAAATTGTCTTAATTATTTAAATATAATCTTACATAAGTCTGACAACAAGCATTAAAACTTACTGTACTTCTTTTTTGGAATAAAGACAGTTTTATTGGAAGAGAGAAATTCCATAGTTCATAGCTCCTTAGCACTCCTCTGTCATCAGCTTATATTGAAAACAGCAATTATTTTGATTTTCCTGTCTTTCAGACTACTGATTTAACAACATATTAAGTAACTAGAGATATTGTATTATTTTCAAGTCAGGGTTAGTTAACTTGTAGCCTAGATCAAGAATGAAGCCACAAGGCAATTTCATCTGGACTGGACAATTTTGTTGTCAACTGGAGGAAGTACATGCACTCTGGCAGAATCCACTAAGTCAGATAAAGCCTTACACACACATACAAATGCAGTAATATTGGTCCAAAGCCATGAAAACCGTGGCTGAGAATAAAAGCCAACCCACAAAACAGGCAGAAGTCAGTTGTCCCTGCTTTTAATATGTAGCCCAGGAAGACACATTTCAGATCTTTGTCACATGCACAAACACTATTGACTTCATTCTGCACCCAGCTATGCCCATGAAACTCAAAATGAGATTAAAAACACCAACAACCTGTAGCTGAAAAAGGGGTTACAGGGCAATAAACAAAGACAAAATATTAAAAATTGCCCTGCTTACATTTCACAGGCAACACAAATCTTTTCTATCCATAATCTGAGGCAGCCTAGTATACAATCACAGTCAGTAGCTGTTAACTGTTCCAGCCAACAGATCTTGCTGAGGTGCAGAGCATATTTAGGCTCACTGACATACAAAAGGAACCCTGGGTTTCCATTTCATAGGCAGAGCAAGCTCTCATCTATCCACAACAGGTGGTGGATACTTACCAAGATTGTCAGGTGATCTTGCATACCAATTTTTTTTCTTTTTTTACTCCAAAACAGTATATATGGAGCATTTTGAGAAGCAATTTGCATGAAAAAGTTTTAAGAGAAAATAAATAAAGCACTGACAAGATAGATGAAAAAATCAGTTAATTACAGTAAACCAAATCTCACTCTTAATTTTATTTTCAAAATAAGGAAATTATCTAGGTAGGCTAATTATCCTACCAAACACATATGAGGATGCTACAAGAAAAGAGCAAAAGCTAAAGGATTTTTGGTTTTTACATTCCTCCCCTTTGCTGTGCTTGTAGCTTCTCACAGTGAATAACTGCCCATCACTGTCCAATTTTCCTGGCCTTAAAACAACATTTAATGACTTTTTAGGGTTACCACCTGGCATGTCATGCAAAAATTTGTCACGTCCCTGATCTTTAAAATGTGGACCTTTGACTGACCTGTCTAGAGACCAGGAGTGTGTCTCAGTCTTGCGGTCTACTATTGAGGGAACTTCATTAGGTACGAGCAGCTTTTCAAAAGCCAGTAGACAATCAGCAGAGATTATGACCTCTTTCTTTTCATCCTTTGGTATTAGCCAACCAGAAAGAAAGTTTCACTTTTCAGTCTGTTTCTCATTTACAACATCCAAGTCCATTATGTGTACTGAAGCCTCTTCAGCAAACCACTCCTCTGAAATGAAACTGACATTCATTAGGTTTTGCAGTGCTTCTATGTATGATTTTCTAAATAAACATCTTGGTTCAAAGCAAGAAGAATCCCTGAGCTGTTGTTCTTTTGGACCTGACTTGCTCAAATCCATGTTGAAAGTTATGGTTTTCATGCTACTTTTTTTTTTTTCCCACAACGGGAAATAACACCTCATCTTTCAACATCTTAAGTTCCTTTTCAGGCTCAAAACCACTGCCTGTCATGCTGGGGCAAGTCCCTGAGCATACACAGAGATTGACATAGTCGTCCTTGATTTTCTTGCCAGGAGTCTTCCTGCATTCTAATTCAAGTGTATTTTCAGAGGCATGAATTGAACTTGACACACCATTATTGAGATTGTTGCGATTCTTCGTCAAGGTAATTTCTATCACAGTAGAGCCAGTAACATTGCAAACAGAGCTGTCACATGAGCTGTTGCCTTCCATGGTCTGGGTCATTGCTCTGACATCAGTATTGTTACTAATCAGCTGATCAAAGAGAAGACTACTAGAGTAATTATGCAGGATACTTTCAGTTGTGGGAACAAAGACAGGATTAATTATATTCTCCCATGGGGTTCTATACAGTTGGGTCAGTTGTCAGTAAGCAGCTCTGCAATGGAAAATTCTCTCATTCACAATTCACATTTTCAAAAAATGCCACTGTAAAAATGCAACCATACATTGTTTCAGGTATAACAACTCCTTCCATTCCTTGTCCACATCTGTAGAGGCATTTTAAAACTAACTTTGACAAATGCTTCCCTGCAGGTACTACTTGTAAGTAAAAATCTCATGACTTCAGGAAAACTCTGTGGAGAGATGCTAACTGTACCACCACTTTTTCAGGGATGCACAATGGCCAGCAGTCATGGTAGAAAATGAGACCACTGTAATTAGCCTATAAGCAGGACAAAAAGCAAAAATATCAGAAAGAAAAATCTGATCTTTAATTGAGCATATTGTTCTTTCTAAAAAGCAAACAAGGTCAAATTCTGTTTCAGTTAGCATTCCCTTGTAACACTATCAAGGTGTTGCACATTACAACATGTCAGCATAGTCTAGTCAACAGTATGTCTACAGAACAATGAAATAACATGTTTTAATATAAGACCATCCATATTCTGCTACTGTAGCTTATTGGTACAGCTTGGAAATGGAAAAGGGTAGCATTACAGAAGTCATGTAGCCTCGTGGCTAAAGGACTGGACAGGGTGTCAAAATATCTAGCTCCCTTTCTGATCTACACTACTGAACTGCAGAGTGTCTGTTCTTTTACATTTCAGTTTCCTCCTTTGTAAATACTGATTATGGTACACAGCAAAAAAGACTAAACATTCCCTAATGAGAGCATTACTTGCATTTGTAAAGCTCAAGAGGGATACCAATTACAGCTTTAAAAAAATAGATACCTTTAAAAATTACAGTCAACACCAGCCTGGATATTCTCACGAGACAACTGGGGCACAACATGGAAGACACTGCAAAAGTGCCTATCAAGAACATTCTTTACCTACAATAAGAAACCTACTTTCCAGTAGACCTTTAAAGTTTCACAGGATTCATTCTTTCCAGAGGCCGAGATAGGAGGGCTTCCTTCTGGCTGTCTCAAATATGAAAATTCCAGGATTCACAGGACAGCCAGGATCCACCTTAGCTACAAATGGTAAGGTAGGAATGGGGGAGAGGTAGAAAAGAGGGAAGAGAAGCCAACCTAAGGATCTAAGCCAAGGAACCCATATGAGTGTTTTTATTCGTTCGTTTAAAGCACCATGAAGCTTCCAATTCAAAAGGTAGAACTCCCCTCTTTTACAAAGTTTTCTCAATCAAGAATGAAATTGTGGTTTCTCCTAAGATGGCTCCATAGCCCTGCTGAAATGTAAGAGCAACCTCTCTACTACGCTATGTATTTTCTTCCTTCTTGGCTGCTAAAGGGAAAATTGTTTCTTCAACTCAGCCTTTACTCTAGATTTCCAGATGTTGCACAGGTTAGAAAAGAGATTATTACAATTTCATATTACTAAGTATTACCTTCTAAGCAGGCAAGTTAAAAACAAACAAAACAACACTAAGTCTCAAATCCAAGAGACTGACTGGAAAAACACGTGATGCTAAAATCCTGAGTTTCTGAGCTTTGATTTTCTTACCATTTCTTTGCAATCAGGAAAGAAAAAGAAAAAAAAAAAGGAAATTAAAAAAGGCATTTCCTACTGCTCTATTCACATGACTCTAGAACTGGAGCTTTGCAATGCATCAGGGGCCACAGTTGTCTCAAAAAGAGGAAAGGAATTAACACAATTTTGTTCATCGCTGTCCCACTACCTCACTTTGTTAAAACCAGAAAAAACAGCCTTTACATTTTCTAAACAGCTGGGAAGACAGTACCAAATCCAACCTTACTTGTAAAGTATCTTCCTCCAGGAAGGACTCAATGTATAGTTTAAAAACAGAAAGATAGCTTAAAAAGTTCAATTATACAAGTAGCAAGAGGTTTTGTTTTCCCCACAATATGTATGAACTAGAAATCATAATCTGATTCCAACTTAAAAAATTTGTTGAAAGGCTGGACAATAAGTTAATCTAGTATTGGAGGGGGACAGAAGGCAGAACAACTAAGAGGACTAAGTAGACTTAAATATATGCTGTTAAAAGAGGACATATTTCCTCTATCTCCAGACAAATATGCTGCTCCTTCAGAATGCATATATACCATTCACCACACTGTGCTCTGTTCCCACAAAAAATGACAAGGTTTCAACAGTTTAACACCAATGAGTGTTCTATAACTTTTCTACCAGATACTGCAAGAATCTGGATATTACTAGGCAGGAAAGTGAAAGACATTTAAAATCGCCTCACTTTTCTGGAAACATGAACAGAGTATGAAGAAGAAAATGCTTACAAATTAAGCAGGTTTTTTTTTAATGCTTACAAATTAAGCAAATTTTACTGTAGAAGTGCTACAGTAAAAATGTATTACTGAAACTTGGGAAAAAAAAAAAAAAGCCATTCAAATACCAGATGATACAGGTATATCAAACCAGAAAAGTTTATCTAAGGCTTACATTTACAGGAAGATTATGTTACAGCAGTACATTTTGTTAGTGGTTCTGTTGCTTTTACTAAAATGTATACTGTCTTTTAAAAAGGCAAACCCTTGCTCCCAGGAAAACTTTCTTCTTCCATTTTCTGATTTAAAAATATTTTAAATAAATTACTGAATTTAAAGCAAACTTATGCAAATATCCAGAACAGGTTTTAATAAAAACTGTTTTCAGGTTTCTTCCAAACCGTGATGATATTCCTGTGCATTGGACCCTGGGGACATAAAATATATATACAAAAAATACATTTCACTTTTTTCACTATTACTGGGGGAAAAGTAATTTAAAGAACATGGTTGATACATTGCTTTTATTAAATAGGAAATGGTTGCTCATCTAGGCATCCTTCATAATTAAATTAATTTTAAAGCATTTTCCTGCTTTACTAAAGAAATGTAATAGTAGTTTGAATGAAGAATTCACACAGAGAGAATAGAGAAGTCATTGTAAAAAGAGAATAATCATTAAAACTGTTGTTATTTTTTCAGAAACATGAGAAAGACTCACAAAATGAGATTTCTGGTAAAACACTAATGCTAGAAAGAGGATGAGTAAAATCTTGGCCTCAGAAAAGCCACTGTTCTTTCAGTCAACGCTTTCCTCATTCACTCTGGAAACATCATGTAAAATACTTCAACAGATACACAAATACTAACAACATGATGAGAACATTTACAGCCTGTGTACATTAGAAAATTGCCAGCATACGCTAGAAGTAACAGAAGATTAGCGGCTCTCGATTTATAAGTCAGAAGTTCTTCTATTAACAGAGTTGCATTACCCTAAGAGTTTGATTCTCTGGTGCCTTCAGTTGTGCAGTAATCTACATCTAAACGAAGACAGGGGAGCTGTCAGGCCACTTCTGATTTTGAACCGGAGCCTTCTAACAACAAAGAGCCGTAAGACTAGGAAAGCTAGAGAAAAATATGGGAGAGGAAAGCAGACATAGGAACTGTTGTGAGATCTCTAAAGGGGTGACGCATTCTGCAGTTCCTTTTGCAATTTTCTATACATGTAGAAAGACCTCATTACCTTCCCTGATATGAATGTTGCACGTGCAAAGAGAGCAAAGTAACTGGATAATCAATCTGGTCCAAGATGTAACATATTCTGTATTTAAAAACAGTCAGCCTCTGATGCTTCTTCTTTTGGTTAACAGCAGCTTGTGATGGTTTTTTTGGAAGAGGTTCATCACGTTTACCACTTCCTTAGAGCACATCGCAACAGTTCCTGTATCTTAAGTTTTCTATCCTCTCTCTTTTCCTTTGTGTTCTGCTTTTTTTTTTCCTCCCTGCAGCAATTTTGTCCCTCTCTTTCCTCTCCTCAAATCCAGTTTTTGATCTTTATTTTTAAATGGTTTGTTGATAGAGGGAAAAGAAAAAAAGGGCAAGTGAACTTTTTTCAACAAACAGGAAACAACTGCTACTTTTAGCAGCTTTTAATTATTTTACTTGGGGATGGAAAATGGGCAAGATTTAGAAAATCTGGTGCATCATTTGAAAAAAAACTTGACATTTATTAACAACAGTAGGATTTGTTATCTCCATAAGCACACTGATCTTCAACAAAAGACACGATTAGCATTTTTTCACTACAGTAATAAAACGGTTAGCCCAGAAAAAAAAAAAAAGGTAATACATTATTTGGAGGGGCAAAATACCTGTCCAGACCTGAGACAGAAAAGATCTCTTGGGTCTATCTGTCTGCACCATGCCTCAGTAAACACAAATCTATGGACATAGTCTGTTCATCTTTATACCTAATGGACAACACAAAGTTTACCTTTGCCCTAGGGAAAAGATTTTCTGTTACACAACAGGTGTGCTCATATTTGAAACATCTTTGGAAACAGTGCATCACCAATTATAAAACACTAAATACAACATAACTTTTGTTCAAGCAGGTTTTATTATAAACTCATAACCCTCAGTCCAAGTTTGTTAAAGGCTGATACGTAATTCAGTCTGATACATGCACAGAATGTAAATCCTAGCGGAAAAATAGCTCAATGGTTCTTGCTTTAATTGGAAACTAAGAAAAACAGGTGTTGTGGTTTAACCCCAGCCAGCAAGTATGCACCACACAGCCGCTCACTCACTCCCCCCTCAGTGGGGTAGGGGAGAGAATTGGAAGGGTGAAAGTCAGACAACTCCTGGGTTGAGATAAGAACAGTTTAATAATTGAAGTAAAATGAAATAGAATGGTAGTAGTGGTAGTAGTAATAATAATAAGAATAATAATATAATACAATAATAATATAATACAATAATAATATACAAAGCAAGTGATATACGACACAATTTCTCACCACCCCCTGACTGATGCCCAGCCCGTTCCTGAGCAGCAATCCCTTCCCCCCCCCGGCCAACTCGCCCCCGTTATATACTGAGCATGATGTCATACGGTATGGAATAGCCCTGTGGCCAGTCTGGGTCAGCTGTGCTGGCTGCGCCCCCTCCCAGCTTCTTGTGCGCCGGGCAGAGCATGGGAAGCTGAAAAGTCCTTGACTGGTGTAAGCACTACTTAGCAACAACTAAAACATCAGTGTGTTATCAACATTATTCTCATACTAAATCCAAAACACAGCACTATACCAGCTACTAAGAAGAAAATTAACTCTATCCCAGCTGAAACCAGGACAGTATCCACCCCTTATTCCATACCATATACGTCATGCCCAGGTCTTTCAAATACATTCCAATTAATCACTACCACTTTTCCAGTCTCTTGATATATTTTATATATATATATATATACACACACATATATAGATATAATTTCCCTAGTCTATAGGCTATCCCTCTAAAATGTTTGTTGAGTTCATTTAGTTCATGACTTTAGGCTCTATCTGTCATAACAGTCTTTCAGGGCAGGAGAGATGGTGTGTGGTGTTGGATTATTGTATGCTGAAGTCAGTTCTGGTTCCATCACCACTGCACTTTGTTCAGTTTCCTCAAAGTTTGTTCTTCATTAATTTGGGTGATTCTTACTGTATACCCTTGATATGGCACATAGTGATCATTGAAGTGATGACATCTAATATTATATAGCAACTAACATTATACAATTCAGTTCATTGGCTATTTTCACCCAAAATCAAATCTCCTTGAGGTACACATCGGACTTCCCCATCCTCCCGCATCACCCACCAAGTGCATCCAGGTCCTTGAGCAAAAGCAATCCCACGAATGGGTTTACCTCTGCCTGAAGCAGGAGTAACCCAGACTGTCTTCCCCGTCATATTTTTTACGTGCACTACAGGGACTTTATCCCCCTCTGCAGTACGTAGAAGTCTTGACTGAGCAGGGCCAGCTTGATTGGCAGATCCCCTAGTGTTGACTAACCAAGTGGCCTTTGCTAAATGTGTATCCCAGTGTTTGAATGTCCCACCACCCATTGCTTTTAGTGTAGTCTTTAACAGTCCCTTGTATCGTTCGATTTTCCCGGAGGCTGGTGCATGATAGGGGATGTGATACACCCACTCAATGCCAAGCTCTTTGGCCCAGGTGTCTATGAGGTTGTTTCCGAAATGAGTCCCGTTGTCTGACTCAACAGTTTCTAGGGCACCAGGTCACCACACGACTTGCTTTTCAAGACCCAGGATAGTGTTCTGGGCGGTGGCATGGGTCACGGGATATGTTTCCAGCCATCCGGTGGTTGCTTCCACCATTGTAAGCACATGGCACTTGCCTTGGCGGGTTTGTGGAAGTGTGATATAATCAATCTGCCAGGCCTCCCCGTATTTCTATTTCAGCCATCGTCCTCCATACCAGAGAGGCTTGAACCGCTTGGCTTGCTTGACTGCAGGGCATATTTCGCATTCATGGATAACCTGTGCAATAGTGTCCATGGTCAAGTCCACCCCTCAGTCACGAGCCCATCTATATGTTGCATCTCTTCCTTGGTGGCCTGAGGTGTCATGGGCCCACCGAGCTAGAAATAATTCACCCTTATGTTGCCAGTCCAGGTCCACTTGAGCCACTTCAATCTTAGCAGCCTGATCCACCTGCTGATTGTTTTGATGTTCTTCAGTGGCCCGACTCTTGGGTACGTGAGCATCTACATGACGTACTTTTACAACCAGGTTCTCTATCCGGGCAGCAATATCTTGCCACAACGCAGCAGCCCAGATGGGTTTGCCTCTGCGCTGCCAGTTGCTCTGCTTCCATTGCTGTAACCAGCCCCACAGGGCATTTGCCACCATCCATGAGTCGGTAAAGAGATAGAGCATTGGCCACTTTTCTCGTTCGGCCATATCTAAAGCCAGCTGGATGGCTTTCACCTCTGCAAACTGACTCGATTCACCTTCTCCTTCAGCAGTTTCTGCAACTTGTTGTACAGGACTCCATACAGCAGCTTTCCACCTCCGATGTTTCCCCACAAGACGACAGGACCCATCAGTGAACAGGGCATATTGCTTCTCATTTTCTGATAGTTTATTATATGGTGGGGCCTCCTCAGCACGCGTCACCTCCTCCTCTGGTGATATTCCAAAATCTTTGCTTTCTGGCCAGTCCATGAGCACTTCCAAGATTCCTGGGTGACTGGGGTTTCCTATTCGAGCCCGTTGTGTGATCAGTGCGACCCACTTACTCCATGTAGCATCAGTTGCATGATGTGTAGAGGGGACCCTCCCTTTGAACATCCAGCCCAACACCGGCAGTCGGGGTGCCAGGAGGAGCTGTGCTTCAGTACCAACCACTTCCGAAGCGGCTTGAACCCCTTCATCTGCTGCTAATATCTCTTTTTCAGTTGCAGTATAGCTAGCCTCAGATCCTCTGTATCCCCGACTCCAAAACCTTAGGGGTCGACCTCGAATCTCCCCTGGTGCTTTCTGCCAGAGGCTCCAGGTAGGGCCATTCTCCCCGGCTGCAGTGTAGAGCACATTTTTTACATCTTGTCCTGCCCGGACTGGCCCAAGGGCTACTGCATGGACTATCTCCTGTTTAATTTGTTCAAAGGCCTGTCGTTGCTCAGGGCCCCATTTGAAATCATTCTTCTTCCGGGTCACTTGATAGAGAGGGCTTATGATCAGACTGTAATTTGGAATATGCATTCTCCAAAAACCCACAACGCCCAAGAAAGCCTGTGTTTCCTTTTTGCTGGTTGGTGGAGACATGGTTGTTATTTTGTTGATCACATCCATTGGGATCTGACGACATCCATCTTGCCATTTTACTCCTAAAAACTGGATCTCCTGTGCAGGTCCCTTGACCTTACTTTGTTTTATGGCAAAGCCAGCCTCCAGAAGGATTTGGACTATTTGCTTCCCTGTCTCAAAAACCTCTTCTGCTGTGTTGCCCCACACGATGATGTCATCAATGTATTGCAGGTGTTCCGGAGCCCCACCCTGTTCCAATGTAGTCTGGATCAGTCCATGGCAAATGGTGGGGCTGTGTTTCCACCCCTGGGGCAGTCGATTCCAGGTGTACTGGACCCCCCTCCAAGTGAAAGCAAACTGTGGCCTGCACTCTGCCGCCAAAGGAATTGAGAAAAACGCATTAGCGATGTCAATTGTGGCATACCACTTGGCTGCCTTTGACTCCAGTTCGTATTGAAGTTCTAGCATGTCTGGCACAGCAGCGCTCAGTGGCGGCGTGACTTCATTCAGGCCCCGATAGTCTCCACTCTCCATTAGACTTTCGCACTGGCCACATGGGACTGTTAAAGGGTGAGCGAGTCTTGCTGATCACTCCTTGGCTCTCCAGTTGACGAATCAGCTTATGGATGGGAATCAGGGAGTCTCTGTTGGTGCGATATTGCCGCCGGTGCACTGTTGTGGTAGCGATTGGCACCTGTTGTTCTTTGACCCTCAGCAACCCCACAACAGAGGGGTCCTTCGAGAGACCAGGCAGGGTAGACGGCTGTTTAATTTCTTCCGTCTCCAAGACAGCTATACCAAAAGCCCACCGGTACCCTTTTGGGTCCTTGAAATACCCTCTCCTGAGGTAATCTACGCCAAGGATGCATGGAGCCTCTGGGCCAGTCACAATGGGGTGCTTCTGCCACTCCTTCCCGGTTAAGCTTACTTCAGCCTCCAATACAGTCAACTGTTGGGATCCCCCTGTCACTCCAGAAATACAGATGGGTTCTGCCCCTTCATAGCTTGATGGCATTAGGGTACACTGTACACCGGTGTCTACTAAAGCCTTATACTCCTGTGGGTCTGATGTGCCAGGCCATCGAATCCACACAGTCCAGTACACCCGGTTGTCCCTTTCCTCCACCTGGCTGGAGGCAGGGCCCCTCTAGTCCCGGTCATAGCATTCGTTACTCACTTCTTGTAAATGCGAATCAAAAACCCCTTTTTTGAGATCGGAAGCAAAATCAGCCCTTTTATCCTGTCTAGGGAACTGCTCACTGGAAACTGGAGCAGCAATTTTCCTGGAAGAACCACCTTTTGTAATTGTTTTTCCTTGCAACTCATGTACTCGTGCCTCTAGGGTCGAGGTAGATTTTCCATCCCACTTCCTCATGTCCTCTCCATGGTCACGCAGATAAAACCACAGGGTGGCCCGTGGTGTGTATTCACTGTATCTTCTCTCTTGAAGAGAGGGATGCTTACTCCTGATGGCTGAGATACTGGTCCGTACAGGTGAGGAGTAGGACATGTCCTCTTTGAATCGCTGGAACTCCCAGGATAATTTCTCAGCTAGCACGTCAGGCAGTTTCTCCACAGCCGCGACGCAGGCCCGTAGGGAGGCAGAGAGACTTTCTTCGTATTGTCGGAGTTGGCCAGCCAATTCATCCACCGTTGGTCCCTCTTCATCTTTCCAGGTCATTGTTGCCAAAGAGTTTGCATATGATGATGGTGCGCTCCACACAAACTTCCACCACATGGGTCGTGTGCACTGGACTTCATCTGGATCTTTGGATAACTGCTCACTGTTCAAGTCCCTATGCACCACCTCCAGCACGGCTAATTCCCTCAGGTACTGGATACCTCTCTCCATGGTGGTCCACTTGCCTGGCTGACATAAAAAATCTTCCTTGAAAGGATACCTTTCCTTCACAGCTGCCAGAAGTCGCCTCCAGAGGCTGAGGACTTTTGCCCCTTTTCCAATCGCTTTGTCAATGCCCCCTTCCCTAGAAATGGATCCCAGCTGCTTGGCTTCCTTACTCTCTAATTCCAGGCTACTAGCCCCATTATCCCAGCATCGGAGCAGCCAAGTGATGATGTGCTCGCCTGGATGACGACTAAAATCTTTTTGCATATCTCGCAGCTCACTCAGGGACAGAGATCGGGTTGTTACCATCTCATTTGTGGGTTCTGCCTCTTCCTCCTCCTGTTCTTGTGATGGCCCTGGTTCATCATCAGCCCTTACTAAACGAGTTGATTTTCTTGTGTATTTTTTCTTCTGTATAGGGGCAACTGATACTGGCACGGGTTGGTTCTCTGGTGTAGCCACAGCACCTGTTACAGGGGCTGGCGTATCGGCAGCGCTCGTCACAGGGGCTGGCGTAGCCGTAGTGTCTGTTGCCGGGGCTGGCACAGCTGCAACGCCAGTCGTTTTGTTGTCAGATCCAGAGACCTTCTCTTCCCCTTGAGGGTTCTGAATAGCGTTTAATACGGCTCGGTAGGCATGGGCCAGGCCCCAGCACATTGCAGTGATTTGTGTCTCCCTAGAATTGTCAGGATGACAGCATACTTTTTCCAAATGTTCTACTAATTTTTCAGGATTCTGCACTTGTTCAGGGGTGAAACTCCAAAACACTGGAGGGGCCCACCGTCCTAGGCATTTGCCCATACTCTCCCACACACCCTGCCACTCATAATTATCCAGCCTTGGGGCAGATCTCTGGATGATATTCTTAAAATGCATATTAACTCTAGACAAAACCGAAACAATATACCCAAGAAATACCAATAGATGTATCTTAACTACCCAAGGATGTTCAAGATACAAAAAAGTTGTTGCAATGAAGGAGGAAACATTATAGAAGGCGTCAGTGAAGGTGCTATTCTGTATTTCCTCCATAAAAAGCCTCTCAGAGGAAGAGGTATAATTGCTAATTGTCTCCATGAGGTGGTACCCGAAGTACAGTAATGGCTTCAGTACAGAACCCAAATACCAGATAGCGCTCAAGGTCAGTGTTTTAATAACAAATCTCCCAGGCAAAACATCACTAATCACGGCAGAGCACAGAAAACTGCAACACCCAACACCAATCTTTAACATGTACTGCAAAAACAAGAGCATGGTGCAGATCAGGTAGACTAATACCGAGAGCAGATGAATCAATATTATGACCAGCAACTGTTAACAGATACAAATTCCTTAATACACTCTGATTAATCTCTTATTATCTCAAACCCTCGAGCCCCACGTTGGGCGCCAAAAAGGACTGTTGTGGTTTAACCCCAGCCAGCAAGTATGCACCACACAGCCGCTCACTCACTCCCCCCTCAGTGGGGTAGGGGAGAGAATTGGAAGGGTGAAAGTCAGACAACTCCTGGGTTGAGATAAGAACAGTTTAATAATTGAAGTAAAATAAAATAGAATGATAGTAGTAGTAGTAGTAGTAGTAGTAGTAATAATAATAATAATAATAATAATAATAATAATAATAATAATAATAAAATACAATAATAATGTACAAAGCAAGTGATATACGACACAATTGCTCACCACCCCCTGACTGATGCCCAGCCTGTTCCCGAGCAGCAATCCCTTCTCCCCCTGGCCAACTCGACCCAGTTATATACTGAGCATGACGTCATATGGTGTGGAATAGCCCTGTGGCCAATCTGGGTCAGGCCCCCTGGCTGTGCCCCCTCCCAGCTTCTTGTACGCCATGCAGAGCATGGGAAGGTGAAAAGTCCTTGACTGGTGTAAGCACTACTTAGCAACAACTAAAACATCAGTGTGTTATCAACATTATTCTCATACTAAATCCAAAACACAGCACTATACCAGCTACTAAGAAGAAAATTAACTCTATCCCAGCTGAAACCAGGACAACAGGAAAAGACTCTCATACATTTTAACCCAGAACTGCAGAGAAAAAACCTGCATCCAACAAAGGTATGACAGACATTAGCTCACAATTCCTGTGGGAAACTATATAATTTAAAAACAAAACAAAACAACAACCGAAAAAAAAAAAAGAAAAAACACAGCTGGTTTAAACATACTTGGAACTCTAATGATCATTTGTCAGTTTCTGATTACAATCTTGTAAACTACTATTTCTATGTTTGATTCCAGTAGAACCCTTCTGAGAGAAACATGTAAATACAAGCAAATATGACTTTTTACCTACCAATAAACAGCAAATAAACTTCAATATGAAAAGATGACAGATGTAAAGGTTTTTAGTTTCAATTATGAATGGCAGAAAGTTTTGAACTACAGTACTGCTGCATTTCTTTAAAATTTTAAACAAAAACAGGACTTCAGAAAATGTCTCCAATACAATACTTTTCTCTCAAATGTCTCCTAATACATTACAGGAAAGTAAGTGATAATTTAGCATCTCTTTTCTGACATCTAAGAGCTTTTGTTAAACCATCTAAGTTTTGCTTATGAAATAAGAAAATTAGGGTCTTTTATGAACCACCTTTCAGAAATCTTTACCTGTTTCTTCTGTCTAATCAACATGCAATGGTGTGTTGTAGAAACACGATGAATGGCACAAATTCTGAAGCTTTTAATGTTAAACATTTATGAACAAGGCCATTAACTGCCCTGAGCAGAATGTGAAAAACTGCTAGTTTCCTTTGCAAAATGTTTTGGATTGACACTCAAGTAAGACACTCTTAGAAGAAGTAAAGCAGGTAAGGGATCAGAAATACGTGCAGAAGAGGTACCTTTTAAAATTATATCTTTTCATCCATCGCCAGCAGGGGTAGATCATTACCCTGTGATACCATTCCAAAATTTGGATTGCTGCTACTCACAGCTCCAAAGAAGAAAAGTAACTCGAACTACTACTTTCTGAAACAGAAAAATGTCAACTGCATTATTTAAATAGCTTCCAAGAGCTAATGCAACGGTATTCTTTACAGTACCTCCCTAAGATCTCTTCCCTGTCTAATGTTAGATTGCTCCAATATTCTACTTCTGAACTCGGGGGTAGAAGATTCTTTTTCCAGCTGCTAATGTTAAAAAGATTATGGTGTTATTACATCAGCAACTGCAGGATATGCAGTTCATCTTCCCAGTTAAGTAACAAGATACCATAGGGAGGCTGAGGAAGGAGGAGGAGTAGACCCGAGGCAAAATGGAGAAAGGTAGGCATTTGTAACATCTGTTATTAAGGCAACAAATAACTGCTTTCTTATTATACTACAATGAAACCATCCACTCTGCAGTCACACCACCATTATTTTGAATGGCAAAGAGATCTGTGACTGACCAATAAACTCCTAAAATGGAAGAAGGCTCAGAGAAGATGGGCAAGGGCAATGTGTCCATGAAGCTCAGGGAACAATGCAGACTGTGACTGACCACGGCTGTTGCAAAGCTGACTTTATGTCAGCACAAAGGGGACCTTTGTGAGGGTGGCCTTTGTTTTAGATAAAGGGCTATCACAGTTAAGTAAATCAACTGATGATATAAACGTTTCTCCCTGAGTAAGCTAGACTAGATCAGGGGAGTAAATACATGGCTTAGCATGACATAGAGTATAAAAAACAAAATTAACAAAAGAATTTCAAAGAGAGCAACAGGCTTGAGATGGCTTTAACCAATGTATTCTTTCCCAGCGACTCAGGATGCCCAGCGTTGTGACAGTGAGCGTACTGTAGACCAATAATAGGAATCACACTGGTATTAAGATTGAACAGTGTATTGCAATTGCTATATTTTGCTAAAATATACTTTGTGGTTTCCATATATTTTGTATCACTGCTAAATCAGAAACCCCATGTAACATCAAATATCTTCAAATAACTAAATTTGATATTGAACATTATACCCTCCGCATGTGGAATATCTAAAAGAACCTGGTCAGAGAGTTTTGGACGCCGACAAGATTCTGTACTTTGGACAAACAACGGGTAATACGTCCTTTAGCCTCTTGTAACTGCAGCTTGAATACTGTAAATTTTCAAAGCATTTCTTGAATAGTTGTGTACCAGGGAAATTTCCAGTTCACACAATAGAGACTAAGGCAAGTTTCTCATACCTTGTCCTTCCCTTTATCAGACTTTGAATTTGATAGCACTTATTGGAATAAGTAGAAAACACTGCAGACTTTAAATGGAGCAGGCTGGAGTCATGGAAATTTCAGTTAGATTCAGCTGTTTCTGGTAAGGAAAAGACACTGATTTATGAAAAATTAATTCTTTCACTGCAGGGATGCCTCAAGTTAAACATAGAATAAAAATTTCTCCAATTTCAAAAAGAAAAAAATTAATCACAAATATATTAAGGCTTGATCTACAAACTTCTAAAAACACCTCTGTAGTTTGTCACTGCTCACACTAAAGATAGGCAGCTCATTGAAGTCCAATAAAGTCATGAGTCTACAAAGCTTTTTTGACTTGTGGGTACTCTAATTATTCTCAGATAAGAAGAGCCACATAACCGATCAAGCACTAGAAGTGTTGTGCAGCAACTCCGTAGTAATGAAAACTACTTGCATTTGCAGTTCAGTTTCCAGCTTCTCTAGAAAAGCAGCATAAAGGCAATAATCACAAAGACTGCTTAGTTTCCTTCTGGAAACTGGAGTGGATATTTGTTACTTGTTTCCAATCGTCTATTTGATGTTGGTAAAGATTAACCTTGCTCATTTTACCCTAACAATACTATGGCATCACGAAACAGTATATATGTCTAATAACAAAGAACTCTAAAGTGAACGATAGTTTGGTTCACTAACAGTCTGTAAAGGACTGCTTAGTGTTGCCAAAGTTAAGTGAACTTAGGGGAAAGATAATTCCGGTGGGGGAGACCGACCACTGACTCAAGGACCACCCACTCAAGAAATCCACTGACCCAAAAGATTAAGGAAGTAAAGGTCTCGAGAATCATAGTGAGCATGCGTAGTAATTTACATGGCAGACAAAGAATTTTAACCAATCATTCAACAAAGTGACAATGAACATGTATTAGATGATTGTATAAATAATTGTTAGTTTACATCAATGGTGTGCTGGTTTGTACCATGCACCCGTATGTGTGCATTTACGTAATAAAGGAAAATACCTCGATTCTGTGTATCAATTGGGCAATACACACCAGGTGACGGACCCAAGTTTTTGGTACAACATACTGGGACCAATAACTGATCAGTTCATGTCTTATAACTTCTGTGACAAATAGCTCTGTCATTATTTCCCAGTACATTTTAAATTTGATCTGTAAATTCAATGTGTAATCTGCAATTTTTGTTATTGTGTTTGTAATTGGTCTTGGGTTGATCTAAGGAGGAAAGCTAACTCCCTCCATTGAAAACTTCTTTGACAATTAGGTCCACCATCAATGAACCAAATAAAAGATGGTTTTCCTTTATACAAAATAGGGAGATGATGATGGACTCATTACCAAAGCTGGAGGACTACTGCTCTTTATAGAAGGATAAAACTATCAGTCAAAACATTTTCTTTCAAACAGGAGCGCAGAAAGGTGAAAAGGATTGCAATTTTGGATACCCACTATAAGCTAGCAATATTAAACTGTTAGCTGCATCCAGATAAAGCACTCCTAAAAAGATAAGGAAACAGATAGAAGTGAAACTGCAATAGAAGTTTATGGAATTATCTCATGATTCATGTCTTTAGAAGTCTTCTCAGGCTCAGAAAACGTTACGAGATTAACCGGTTGTGTTACCGAAAATAGTAACCAAGAAGACTCTCCAAACCAAATGATAATTTAGAAAGCCGACATTGGTTTATTGCAGTGCTGGGTGCACGGCGGATCTCTCCTCCTAACATGCACACCGAACAGGACTTCCACGATACATTTATACACAAGAACCGCAAAGCTCGTTCTCTTTACGATGATTGGTTAGTAATTTGGATGATGAGATTACGGACAAGTTTCTAAAGCCTCAACCATCCGGAAACTGGCTTTAGGCAGACATGTAACTATCCCTTCCAACATGTAATCATTCCTCCCTCCTCATCTCATTGTTTCAGTTCCTCCTTATCACATCCTGCTTTCAGTCTGTCAGGCTTTATAACCCAGGAGGTACTACTATTGAGACCTTTGACATGCAGACTCCTTTGTCTTACAAAGTTTACACCTTACAAACTTTACACAAAAGGACAAGAAGGGGCCTGATCTTTTACTAAATTGTTTAAGTCTTTGGTATCAATTGGGCACACAGCTCTCAGAATCCACAGAATTGGGTAAAGAACTAACCAAGTGGACTGATGAGCAAAAAAATGACAGAGACCATTGCTTACATACAGTTTCAAAAGAAACAAACAAAAAAATTTTAATTACCTAAGAGGTGAGAAATTCTGAATGACAATGATATATCCAAATATTCATTTTTGTTAAGTGTCATCTGGATTCTAACAGACACTGTTAAATCCCAAACACGTGCCAGTGCAGGCTCAGCATCATCTTGGGAGGCATGGTTTTCACAGACTGCCATTCAGACTGAGTCCAAAACCATCCACGTTTTGATGAGAAAATATAACATTGGAGAGGCAAAGATTTATATTTATGTCACTTGTATTTGGGGAATCAGAATAGGCAGCACTGCTTTAGATTCTAAACAGTTTTGCAAAAGGTCAGAGAGTTAAAACTAGAGAAATGAGGAACATGGATTTATGGCATGTCAGCTGCTTCACAATAACAACCTGTGTACACAATAGTAAAAAATGACCTGTGCACACAACATTAAGGTAACTACCGAATACTTTGCATTTAATGTGGAATATGATGCTATACACAAGCTGCTGAGTTGGAGTAACTGAAAAAACTGTAAATTTACATCTCAGCTGCGCTTTGCAGTAGTTTGATAAAATGTTGTACAGTGGGGTAACCATGGAGGCCCCAATGAGATGTTAATACTGCTTTGTTACCAGAGTATGGCAGAAACATAAGAATAGTTATTAAGTATGTTACAGGCTTTCATGAAAAATAATCATCAAACTGCAATAGCAAAAAATGGCTTAGCCTTAATCCGCAGCTTTAAGATTCTGTACCTACCCTGGGGAGACCTGAATTAGTTAAAACTGACCAGGAATCACTTACTGCCAAAAGATGCTTACAAATTAGCATCCTTACCCCTCAAGGATACAGGTTACTTTCTCCAGATATAAATATGAAGCTCACAAACAGACATGAACATAACATAGCACTGAATCTAAACCAGTAAACTCCTGAAGTGAGTTTTTCAAGAAATTGTTTGTGGGGTCTCATGGAGTTGGTTCTAAAAGGAAATCATGTGACCTTTGCTCCTTTGTTTCTGGCTTCAGTGGAAACAATGGTGAAGTGGAGTTCCATGGATCCATCATCAATGCAAGTCTTACACTACATTTTCAAATGCAAAGACTGTCATTCTTTCTGAACAGTTTGTCAGCTTTCATCTTTGCTTAGAAATATACACAGTAATGTCAGCTTCAGAGAGTCAAGAATAAAAACGAAACAACTGAGAATTAGAAGAAAACAGTTATGCTAGGAAATAGAAGTCACTAAAGAGACCTCTTGCGTAACGAGTATCAGGTGAAAAAGAACATCAGACATCCTCAGTGAAAATAATGACATGGTAAAATACACTATGAGTAGTATTCAAACTACTCATAATATTTATTACCATTCAAGACAGAAGGCAGCTTCCAGCTATGGTGATACCAAGACAAAAAAATACATTTCCAGATGTAGCACTCTGTTGGGAACACAGAGGAAGCTGGACTACACTGTAAGAGTGAATGGAATCTTTCAGAAACGTAGGAACGACAGGTGGCAAAGCCAGGCACTAATCACATGAAACAAGGGGCAAACCCTAAGATTTTAGTTAAGAAGGTGAGGAAAAAGACTGGTTACAAAGATGCAGAAGCGAACCACAAAACTATTTAGAAGGAAAGATATCACACTTTCCAAAAACTGCCTCAAGCCTCCTTATCTTTTATTTTAAAAGACATGAAGCTCTGACTGACGGACAGGCAGTTCCTTTCAAAGAACAGTAGAGTTCAGCCAATCTTTCCTTCAGGCAACATGTGTGTCTGCCCGTAAAGCAGAATTGAAGGCTGGGTTGACTCCTCACCTACCACGTTAGACAGAAAATTTCTAGTTAGCCCCTCCCCTTAATATGCCTAAATCCATTCCTCCTGGCAAAACACCTGACCTTTTCCTACCTTTCTTAATTATACCCAGATTATCTTTGGGGGCACTCAGAAAGGACAGAACAAGAAGGTACAAAAGTCAAAACTGCTTATGACTAACATGTTTCAATCACAAGCTCTGCTGATGGCTTCAAGGAGCAGAAAGGAAAAATTCTGCTTCTGGGGGTACTCGAAGATTGTTTGGAAATGGGCTGGTACAGGAAGAAGACAGGGTAACACATTCCCCTTAGATACACACTCTCTGGTCTGTTTGGGATTATGCAGGACTGACTCCTGCCAGATAACATCAGGAGAGCTGTTAAGTGTTGCAAATCCTGTTGAAGACCTTAATGGAGGAGATGAGCCTCTAACCCTCAGAAAAAAAACAAATCAAGTGTGCTGCCTAGGGTTGGGGGAAGGGGAAATACACAGAATTTGTTATTTCCTGTTAAGAGGAGCAAGGATGTGTCTTCTCCACAGAAATGCCTAAATTTAGCAAGTAAAGCAGCAGGATCAATGGGGTAAAGACAGCAGAATAGCAGAAAATATTTCCTGCTCTGTTGTGCTGCCCTTTTCTCCTTCTATGTCCCATTCCATCCTGAGTTTTTTCTGCAAGTCAGTGGGTAGAGACTGAAGTTATCAGGGAGGACATGGTCCATCCAGCCCTCCCTTTCCTTTCCCATTCTTAAAATGGAAACAAGCCTTTTTTTCTGTAGACTTCCAATTCTACTTCTATACATTCTTAAGGTCTTCAGCTAAGGAAACTTCCAAACAGAAAGCATACCGAGGTGAATGTGAGCTAATGTCCACACACGTTCTGGTTTTGCAAGGGTTGGCTCTTCAAAATAACTGGCAGAGTAAAGCTGCAGGTTATGGAAGGACTTCCCATCTTTGGCGGTCTCAGGCATTTTCTCTCCAATATTTGCCCTGACAGTTTAACCTCTCCATTAGGAGTTCTTCCAATTGCCCTGGAAGAATTAATGAACCACACTTAATTTCAGCAGCTATCTGCATGTTTTAAATATCAACTAAAAGTAATTACTCAGAAGCACTCCTGTCCTGTTAAACAACCCAAATCTTCAGACCATAATCTGTGCAGTATTTTTTCTTTTGGTAAATTGTATTTTCTCCTTTTTTCCTCTCAACCTCCCGACAGCCACTGCTATCAGGTTGTAGAGAACTGCTAGTGCAAAACAACGAGATGTCTCAGTCTTGGTGCTAAAACCACAATGCAAAGCGACGGTCGCTAGGACCCAGGGCCGGACAGCCCCTGGCGTGAGGCCACCCTGTGGAGAGAGGGCGGCCTTGCCTCGGCCCCACCCCCCGCGGGCTGGGAAGCCTCTTATTCCCCTCCCCACACACACGCAGACACCCCCCCACCGCCTGGGGGAGGGTCCTGGTATCACTTCTCTTGGTCGGACTGGTCGCCCCTCTTAATTCGACTTATCTCTGATGTAGTTTTCCAATTAGCAAAACCACTAACCACGTGTGCCTTAGGAAAGGAATTTGGGAGGGAGCTACAAGATACGGAAGTGTTCGTATCAGTAACCAACTGTGGAAAAATAACGGCTCTAACCTCAAAGAAGAGCTAACAAGCCGGTAAGAGGGAACATCTTGGCACCAAAGACTGGACCGGTGGCCAGAGAAGCATGAAGTTTGATCAAACCGCAGAAAGTGGGTAAAAGGTAAATGTGGCGAGGGGAGATCGTGACCACCGACTCAATTCAGGACCCAAAAGATTTGCCGCCCCGCACCTGAAAGGAGCATGCGTGCTCATTTACATAGCCAGCGGGGCTAATTTAAATACAGTAAACAATAGCGTTTGCAATGTTAATCACTAACCAAGAAGTGTGAATTTAGGCGCGTTTATACTAATCATGTAGCCCGATAAATATGCTGTAGTTTGTATGACGGTGTGCTCGATTTGTGGAATTACCACCGAGCACCCTGCGTGGAATCAACATCTCCATAAGAACCTTCACTTCTCCTCCTCGCTCTCCTCCTTTTTCCTCACTAAATACCCCTGCTGGCAGGACCAGCACTGGATCCAGGACTGGCGATTCTCTTTTCCTTCTCCCTCTTTCTCTTTCACTTTTCCTAAGGTGATTAAGTTGTTAAAGTTGCTAAACTGTAGTCAAGTACTGCACGGCCTACCTTGACTTTCCGTAAAGCCGCATAGCTGGGGTGGATAAAACCGTGAGAGGGTTGGCGGGTATCGAATATTTGTGCTCAATATTTGTCTCTCTAGAAGCTTTCTATTAAAGCTGGTGTTTGTGTACAGACCTTGAGTTTTGGCCCACCTTAGTCCACACCGAGAGGATTTGCGAATCTTAGTCGCTCCTCCCCTCCTCCTCCCCGGCGGGACGTGACACAGGTGAAATGCTGTTCTCAGAAATCACCCGTGGGACAAAGGGCTTAATGAACTGCATCTGGTGGATGGACTTTGCTGTATTCCCACAGCTAGCAGGATATAAAAGCAGCCTAGTAAATTTAAAGGAGACCTGTCTCAGCCCGCTTTGTTTTCAGCCGTACAAGTTAAATGAAGTGGGTTGACAGAGCAGATAAATCATGGATAAGAGCAAAAACCAGATACATAGAGCTTTAACAGTATACCTGAGGTGAAGCCTCTAAATCACTAAACAATATAAAGGATATTAGATTCCATGGCATACAAAAACACATTGGGGGAAGGGAACAATAAAATACAAGTTGATGTTGTCCCAAAAAGCAGGGTTCTTTTACCCAGTGTGCAAAAAAGCCGAATAACATACTGTTGTGGTTTAACCCCAGCCAGCAATTAAGCACCACACAGCCGCTTGCTCGCTCCCCCCCGGGTGGGATGTGGGAGAGAATCGGAAGAGTAAAAGGGAGAAATCTCATGGGTTGAGGTAAAGACAGTTTAACAGGGAAAGCAAAAGTCATGCACGCAAGCAAGGCAAAGCAAGGAATTCATTCGCTACTTCCCATGGGCAGGCAGGTGTTCAGCCATCCTCAAGAAAGCAGGGATCCATCACACCTAACGGGTACTTGGGAAGACAAACACCATCACGCCCAACGTCCCCCCCTTCCTTCTTCTTCCCCCAGCTTACATACCGAGCATGACGTCATACGGTATGGAATAGCCCTTTGGCCAGTCTGGGCCATCCCCCCCTGGCTGTGCCCCCTCCCAGCTTCTCATGCACCTGGCAGAGCATTGGGAAGCTGGAAAGTCCTTGACTAGTGTTAACTCTGGTCAGCAAGAACCAAAACATGAGTGCATTATCAACATTATTCTCATCCTAAATCCAAAACACAGCACTATACCAGCTACTAAGAAGAAAATTAACTCTATCCCAGCTGAAACCAGGACACACACAGAGTCGAGATATTTGTTGTTTATTTCATGTCTGCGCAGAGGTGGGTGCTAGGTGGTAACTCCACAAAGCCAGCACACCTTGGTTAACATGCAGTGACATTTTATACATTCTGAGCAGCTGTTACCTGTGCTTTCACAATTCCACTTATTCATCTTTGCTTCTGTTGGTTCTCACAAGCCTCGTCTCCACTTAAAGGTACAGTGTGTTTTAAATTTACAGAGCATGCTCAGTGGGTAGGGGGTCTTTGCTTGGGCCGGGGGCTTCGCTGGAGGTGTGGTTTTTACTATGTTAATTAGGATAGTTTACTCATAGTTCAGGTGATTCTTACTTCGGCTTTTTCAGCGGCCTTGTGTTCTCGTGCTTATCGTGGTATTTCCTTGCTAGACTGTTTTGTGGTGTCCTCCTGTTTCTTCTCTCAGGCCAGGTCTGGTTAACTGTCTACAGAGGTTGATTAACGTCTTCTGCCTTCACATCCTTTGTCTTATTTCTCGTGTATCTCCAACAATGTCAGACTTGCAGCTGAACTTCAGTTTAGCAACTCAAACTGGGAAGAAGAAAAGAAAATCAAATTCTTTAAAGGTTTTTTCTAATCTCAAATATTAGAACAGCTGCAAGGGAATCTAGACAACATAACAATGAAGTCAGTAGCTGGGAAGAAAGGACTAAAACTTTACACACAAAAAAACCCAGAAAACAAACAGAGCTTCTTGGATTTGTTTTTCTTAACTTTCCCAGCCCACAGGATTCATTTGGCCTGCAACAGAATCTGTTTCAGGACCTGAAGGCAGCATGGGTTCCCCAGGAAGTTTCCTTGAAAAACATCCCCTCCTGCAATAGGGTATGTCCTCCCAGGAACGAACCTAGGCAGCAACAGTTTGTAAGTTACAGTCAATTCATCCTAAAGACACCCATTAACCAGAATTTAAGCTCTTGGTTTGGAAAACACAACACTTGTTTGTTTGCATGCTTTGCCCAACTGCAGTATTATACCCCACAGAAAGCATCTTGCAGGTTTGTGGGATTTTTATAGCATTTTCCTTCATTTAGTGCTTAATTAACCCAAGTTTTATTTTGGCCTTAGTTTTACATTGGTGACTGCAGTAGGATGATTTAAAATAAAACTGGGATATTTAAACTGAAGTAAGTAATAACAAAGCTACATTTTCCTCGATGTTTCCAAAGTTTTGCAGAGAACATTTTCTTTACATAGCTGCTAGTTTCTGTTGTTGGAGATGTCAACAGTTTGAAAAGAAATACTTACAAAGCTTTTAATTGTTTCTTTTGTACGTTTACAACGGGGCTTGATGACTACATTTGGAGCTGTTTGCCAGATCTAAAGATCCCTGCAGTAAAGTGATTAAATTCCACCTTATCTTTTTTAAATTCAACCTTATCTTTTTCTTTAACTCAGGGACAAAGGAGGCCTCTGCTTTGCAGGAGTGGGTATACTCACACGTGCTTCTTGCTGAATAAATTGTAAGGCTCTCTTAGCTGGAACAAGGAAGTCAATTAGGCATCTGAGATCATCCCCGCCATACAGCTTTTACACTAAGCTGAATAGCTGCCACAGGACAGTGGCAGCTGTGGCCTCAAAAGGTGGTTACAACACAGAGAGTGTGCTCTGAATCTAAGTGTCAAGAGATTTAAAGTCCTGTAATAAAAGCATTAAAATAGTAATTTGACAAGTCTCCCAGAATTGCACAATGGTGTTAAAATACAGCAGCTTGGATTGTAACATAAAAATTATCTGGAACTAACTTTTACACACTGTTGTGCAACTTAGAGAAGAGAAATTTCTCATGAGCTGTGACTGGATGGAATGTATAAAGACAAGAAGGTGGAATAAATGCATGGAGAATTTGTGTCTCATTTTCCAAGAGGTGCAGGTAACAAATCACAGTTCTGCTTGGAGATTTCAGGGAATAAAGGGAGTGGGAGAGACTGGAGGTCACAACCTGGAAGTTACCCTTTGAGAGCCTACAGGCAGAGGCAGTGATGCATGCCACTAAACTTTTTTTTTTTTTAAAGGAATGCTCACTGTGTAAGGGGGATTCCTCTACCAGAAATGGATTAAGAAGGAAAGACTTCTCTTGCTTTAGAACTTGGAACAAATCCAGAAATCACTGAAATGTTAAGAGGTCACTGTTGAGAGCAAAGAAGTGACAAACAATGTGCTGTCTTTAGTTCTACTGCTCTTAAGAGGAAAAAAAAATGTTTGTAGTTAGTACACTGCTTTGCTAAACATTCTAGTCTTCATTTCACTGTTAAGTCCTTGATGTATGCATCTATAAACGATAGATAGAAGAAGGCAGGCTCTGAAAGAAAACAAGTTGGGGAAAGGGGGGAGAGGAGGAGACAGCAGTTGAAAAGCTGCAAGTTTAAGCAGTTTAGGACGATTAAGTTATTTCAGCTATTTGATCTGCATACAGGGGTGGGCTCAAGACACCCAAAACCAATGGGGCTTAGAAATGAAGGAAATTCAGCAGCAGAAGACAGTCACACAATAGATGTTGGCATCCCTCTAGAGAATAGAACTGGACTGGTTTGTGACCAATGCTTACTGGCAACTTCACTAGCCCCATGAGTCATCCATCAAAATGCATTTAGCACAAAGCAAATTTGAGACAGGAGTCTGCTTTCAAGGGTATATCCAGTCTCGGGAGCACCAGTCCTCCATCCTTTCAAACGCTGCTCAGATATGTAAGGAGCAGGTAAGGCTGGAATAAACCTTCCCCTTCCCCGGTCATCTGCATACAATACAAGCTGAATTCTGCATGAGATCATGACAGAACAGGTATCTTCACTGCATGTGGGGACACCACCACCTTAAGAAATACCTTCATTCACCTCAAATAGCCCAGAAAAGCAGTGGTATATATTCAGTCCTTCAGCCAGATGGAAATATTAGAACATAATGTATTCATACATCCTGCAGCACTGAACAAGGCTGAAAAATTGCCAAAAAAAATGTTGTACAATACTGCTTTATTTACCTGGCTAGAACTGCATTCACTTGCTAATAATACAGGTGTTGGTAAGAAACAAGAAGCTACCTATGTCATGTCCAGAGGCCACAAAAGCACTTGATGCACAACCAAATGAATGAAAGAAAGATTGCAAGACCATGTTTTCATTTCTTCGGTTTTCAGATTTTGTCATCTGTTTCTTTAAGTAAAGTGACTGCCTCACTCTACTTGGAGGGAGACAATCATTCTTGTCGTTGGAAGTACAAAATCCACTCAAGGAGAGAGGGTTCTACAGGCAGCAAGCATTGGTAAACACAAGTCACAACACGGGTGTGGGAATTTCTAGCTCACAACAGAGGCAGAAGCTGCAATTAAGAGTTAAGACCAGGCTGTCAGGCCTCAGAGGTTATAGAAAGAACATCTTTGGGTCTTTCTAGCACTAAGCAGAATCTGCTAACTTCTTGAATACTGAGCTAATTGTAATCAAGAATGGAAGCAATAAACCCACCTGCAATGAGAGAGTGGGCAGGAAAAGCATTATGTATTTGGACTTTTTTCTTCTACTTTGTCTCACCTATTGGTTTTGATCTCTCTTTAAAAGGAAGTTATGTTCCTAGTTTTTATTCTGACTTGAAACACCATGTTTTAATGTCTTCTCATCTCTTTTAGGGAGCTCCCTATAAGAAAAAGTGACTACTTCAAAGCTGCAGCTGAGTCAGGGTAACACCACAAGATGACAGTTCAAATTCAAATGAAGGGATCTCAGGACCACAAGGGCAAATATTCTGTGACACGGCTTTCTTGTTCTTCTTCTTGTTCTTCTTCTTGTTCTTCTTCTTGTTCTTCTTCTTGTTCTTCTTCTTCTTGTTCTTCTTCTTGTTCTTCTTCTTCTTCTTCTTCTTCTTCTTGTTCTTCTTCTTGTTCTTCTTCTTGTTCTTGTTCTTGTTCTTCTTCTTCTTCTTCTTGTTCTTGTTCTTGTTCTTCTTCTTGTTCTTCTTCTTGTTCTTCTTCTTCTTCTTCTTCTTCTTCTTCTTCTTCTTCTTCTTGTTCTTCTTCTTGTTCTTCTTCTTCTTGTTCTTCTTCTTCTTGTTCTTCTTCTTCTTCTTCTTCTTCTTGTTCTTCTTCTTGTTCTTCTTCTTGTTCTTCTTCTTGTTCTTCTTCTTCTTCTTCTTCTTCTTCTTCTTCTTCTTCTTCTTCTTCTTCTTCTTCTTCTTCTTCTTCTTGTTCTTCTTCTTGTTCTTCTTCTTCTTGTTCTTCTTCTTGTTCTTCTTCTTGTTCTTCTTCTTGTTCTTCTTCTTCTTGTTCTTCTTCTTCTTGTTCTTCTTCTTCTTCTTCTTCTTCTTGTTCTTCTTCTTCTTGTTCTTCTTCTTCTTCTTCTTGTTCTTCTTCTTCTTCTTCTTCTTCTTCTTCTTCTTGTTCTTCTTCTTCTTGTTCTTCTTCTTCTTGTTCTTCTTCTTCTTCTTCTTCTTCTTGTTCTTCTTCTTCTTGTTCTTCTTCTTCTTCTTCTTCTTCTTCTTCTTCTTCTTCTTCTTCTTCTTCTTCTTCTTCTTCTTCTTCTTCTTCTTCTTCTTCTTCTTCTTCTTCTTCTTCTTCTTCTTCTTCTTCTTCTTCTTCTTGTTCTTCTTCTTGTTCTTCTTCTTCTTCTTGTTCTTCTTCTTCTTGTTCTTCTTCTTCTTGTTCTTCTTCTTCTTGTTCTTCTTCTTCTTCTTCTTCTTCTTCTTCTTCTTCTTGTTCTTCTTCTTCTTGTTCTTCTTCTTCTTCTTCTTCTTCTTCTTCTTCTTCTTGTTCTTCTTCTTCTTCTTCTTCTTCTTCTTGTTCTTCTTCTTCTTGTTCTTCTTCTTCTTGTTCTTCTTCTTCTTCTTCTTCTTCTTGTTCTTCTTCTTCTTCTTGTTCTTCTTGTTCTTCTTCTTCTTCTTCTTCTTCTTCTTGTTCTTCTTCTTGTTCTTCTTCTTCTTCTTCTTCTTCTTGTTCTTCTTCTTGTTCTTCTTCTTCTTGTTCTTGTTCTTGTTCTTCTTCTTCTTCTTCTTCTTCTTCTTGTTCTTGTTCTTGTTCTTCTTGTTCTTGTTCTTCTTCTTCTTCTTCTTCTTCTTCTTCTTCTTCTTCTTCTTCTTCTTCTTCTTCTTCTTCTTCTTCTTCTTCTTCTTGTTCTTCTTCTTCTTGTTCTTCTTCTTGTTCTTCTTCTTCTTGTTCTTCTTCTTCTTGTTCTTCTTCTTCTTGTTCTTCTTCTTCTTCTTCTTCTTCTTCTTGTTCTTCTTCTTGTTCTTCTTCTTCTTGTTCTTCTTCTTCTTGTTCTTCTTCTTCTTGTTCTTCTTCTTCTTGTTCTTCTTCTTCTTGTTGTTCTTCTTGTTCTTCTTCTTCTTGTTCTTCTTCTTCTTGTTCTTCTTCTTCTTCTTCTTCTTCTTCTTCTTCTTCTTCTTGTTCTTCTTCTTCTTGTTCTTCTTCTTCTTGTTCTTCTTCTTCTTGTTCTTCTTCTTCTTCTTCTTCTTGTTCTTCTTCTTCTTGTTCTTCTTCTTCTTCTTCTTCTTCTTCTTCTTCTTCTTCTTCTTCTTCTTCTTGTTCTTCTTCTTCTTCTTCTTCTTCTTCTTCTTCTTCTTCTTCTTCTTCTTCTTCTTCTTCTTCTTCTTCTTCTTCTTCTTGTTCTTCTTCTTCTTGTTCTTCTTCTTCTTCTTCTTCTTCTTGTTCTTCTTCTTCTTGTTCTTCTTCTTGTTCTTCTTCTTCTTCTTCTTCTTCTTCTTCTTCTTCTTGTTCTTCTTCTTCTTGTTCTTCTTCTTCTTCTTCTTCTTCTTCTTGTTCTTCTTCTTCTTCTTCTTCTTCTTCTTCTTCTTCTTCTTCTTCTTCTTATTCTTATTCTTATTCTTCTTATTCTTCAGTGCAGCTAATAAAAACAGCAATCCTTTGAAAGCTGATCAGATTCTAGCCTGGGTAAGTAAAACCATAAGAGTACAGGTGACTCTTGAGACATCTCACAAAGTATTATTTACTAGAATAAACTAAGGCTGTGAGACACATACTTTGTGCTGTCACTATTCTTACCTGCTAAAAGGAAAGGGAAGAAGAAGAGAAGAAGAGAAGAATGTGGCACAGAAAAATCACACAACTCATGACGGGAAAATGCACAGATAAAAGACTGGAACATCCATACAATGCAACTACTGGTCATATAGAAGCTAGTCATACAAATCAGGAGCCTGGGAGGAGTCCATTTCAAAGCAATTCTCACTAATCTAACCAGTCTGTGAAACTCTGAAGCCACATACAGCTCCGAGAGCTGCATGTCCAGCTGATTCCAGACCCTCTGTATCTGCACGATCAGTCGCAGTAGGCTGAACCCCCCAGCTGCCTGGAAGATCTACATTTCTAAAGCACAGTGGTGAGCCCAAAACAATACACCCTGTCACTCAGGAAAGCTCATTAGGTCAGCCCACTGCAATGCAGCTTCTAACTGACTTATAACATTACCAAAGATCACTCATGCCTTTCTACCTCTCACACTTCTCATGCCCACACCTCTGAGATGTAGCTCAGCCTTCTAATAGCCACCTCCCCAGAAGAGGCAGCCTTTTAGCTGACATTGCTTTTATTGAAATGAGCCTTGGGGATTCAGCCTGTGTAGGAGTGTGAGTAGCTGTCCAAAGAAAAGTAGTATTTGTTATGGGGCTGAGAATTCCTGAAGTGAGAACTTCACACAATGTGGAAATGACTTGTTTTGAAGTTCTACTGTTTGTTTCCTGTTATTGTTATTGAAGTAAAACCTGACAAAAGCAGGATACTTAAAGAATAAATTTTGTTTCTTAGATTCCTATGGAAGTTACCTGTTAAGCAGCTACAGAGACTTCCCATACTGCTCTTCTACAGGCAAAGCAGCATAGTGCCTAACAAATTCAGTTTATTCTACAGCCATTTAAAAAAATGAAATAAGTGCAATTTGCAAGATAAACTATATTCCACAGCGTGAGCGCTGTGGAAGTACTAGGAAATTCCTTAGTACTTCCCCTCTTATCTCTTCAGTGATGTCATTATATACCCCAAGAAGAAACAACATTGCTAACTGAACTGAAGACTTACGGATTAATAAATTAAAAAGGAACAAAAGGCCTTCTTTTACACACTAAGATGGGAAACTAACATGCAATTACATCAAGCACCAGCTAACTAATGGTGTTTGTACTGCCTTTGGTCTTGAAGCAAAAGAAATGTGTGAAATCCCATCCACACTGAAAAAATGAACTGTAGCAGATGCAGATAAACAAACAGACAAACAAAAAAATCCCAAAGCTGACCTTAAAAAAAGAAACATCATATGTACAGCCACCCCATGAAATATCTGCTGGAATAACAGCTCAAATAGCAAAATTTTTACTTTCTCAAGAAACCAATATCCAGGATCTTTATAGTACTTTAAGCTATGAATGCATATCCCATTAAAATTAAGACGAGAGCTGAGGACCTGACTTCCTGCAATGACACCTATGTTACATTAGCTCTACACCAGAGTAGCTCTTTGACAGAACCTATTTTTGTTGTTTGGCTGGTAGAGATAGCTCCAAATTTCAACATTCCATTTGGCTCTAAATCTGCTGTGACTAAGAACTTTCGCAAAGTACCCTCATTTTATTTCCAATTTCTTAATTAATGACAAATTTCAAGTTACATAGCAAAGAAATCAAACAGTTGTGTCTCTTTTTTTTTTCCTTTTTTTTTTTCCTCAAAAGCACTTACAAATGTCTGCAAGTGACAAGTATTGTTTGTTAAGAAAATTTGCAGCTGGTCCCTGAATTACAAGGGTAAATATTTATTCATGTGCATGAAGTGTCCCAGCCAAACTGGGGAACCCCAAATGTGGTTTTACACAGGGTTCTTATACCCTTCAAGCATTCAGGTACAACAGAATTTGACTAATCACTAACATCCATACTACCCATTACTAATCATAATAAAACTTTGCAAAGCAACTATATTTCTGCAGCATTCTTGCTGCTTGTCTTGTGTCCCGATGTCCCTGGAGTCAGTCTTGCTATAATTTCTTATCTATGATGCCAGGCAACCCTGGGAGGGTTTCAAAGATGTGTTAGAGGGGTGAGGATGCTGGCATTATCTTGGTTGTCCAAGGGTATATCTTTTATCCTTCACGGACAGCTCCAAGCTTCCAAGAAGCAAAGTCCTTACTTCCCTGGACAGGCTGTCCTTCAGTTTGTTTTATTTAAGCGTGAACAATACCAAAGCCTCCAGTAAAATTCCACTACCTCATTACATTGCAGTGATGATGTGAACTAATAAATTAACAAAGTTAATACACTTTCATACTATAAAGGCTGATTGATATAATAGTTAGGGATGCAACTTTTCGTAACGGGTTATATCAAGACTCAGGTTTGAGCTGGCAACAAACAATGGGGCAGTCAGAATTATGTGAACAATTATAATGAAAATTTAAATACTTTATATGCAGGAAAGAAGTGCAAGATTACAGAACCGACACTATACCTATTTTTGGTTTCAGCAGTAAAGCTACTTAATGCATTGCAATACCATGAAAAAATTTTAACCCAGTGTACACCTGTATGATACACCTATTACACTGATTTGGGGCATTCAAAGCCCCATACCTTGCTATACACTGCATTTTGTTGCATAAACAGAGCCTGCTAACATAGACAAAGTTAGCAATGACACCTCACACCTCAATGGTCCAAGCACACTTTCTTTTTATAAATTCTAATCCAATCAGTAGTAACAGGAAGTAGATTGATCAAAGAGCTTCAAACATAAGTGGGGGGTGATTGGATCCCAATTTCAAGGATCTTCCTGCACAATGAACAAACTATAGAGCAACTCCGGACTAAAAGCCAAGGACCTGGGAAGACACAAGGTGTGCTTCCAATCTTCTCTCTCTCATGAATCTGCTACTGTCAGCTTCTTTAATGCAAAGGAGGAAAGTCATCTGCACCACCCTGAACAAGTATTTGTATTTCACAAGCAACACAGCAAAGCATTCATACCAACATACAGTTGGTATGAAGGTCTATTACACCATACAAAGATAAGCCTGGAATGAGAAAGAAGATGTAAAAAGAGAAACGCTGACTATTGGAAAACAAATTAGGAACTTTCCAGATGAAAGGCTCCTAAAGAAAATAGTTGTCTTTTGTGAAAATTGAGGCAGCCTGAAGCAACAACAGAATGCTGTTGTATAGAAAAAAGGGGGAAAAAAATCAAAGCACCAGAAGATAAACTATTTTATACTGATTTACATAAAATCATTTATATTCTGACTGAATTGCTCATGGAAACAGCTACATAAATTAGCTGTTCAAAAAGCCTCTTCAAAGGTTTGCTTTTAACCTGATTTAGTAGAAAGTATCACTTTATATTATTAATAGCCATGCTAGAGTGATGACTTTCCACAGGAAAAAATGGCATATTAGAAGTATTTTTAAAAACATTTGAAAAAGTAGTCTTAAGACATGCACTTATCTCCAGAGATGTCTGAGAACGTTGGAGATTATTTGAAGGCTGAATCCCTAACAGATTAACAATTCCTTTAGCAAGAATTAACACAATCTCTCACCAAAAAAAGCTTTTTGGGGGCTGATCTTTCCCACATCATCATCTTTGTCCTAGAGAACATAGGTCATTTTTTTCCTGGGGATAAGCAGAATACAAGTTTGATAGCAAACAGTTTCATTAAGCATATATAAGATGAGACATATATGTTATGCAGTTTTTGCTTTCTTCTCAAAAATTAGGTAATGGCTGTCAACAGAAGGAATACTTTAGACTGTTCAAGATAAAACTTTCTCTTGGCACAGACAGGTCATGTAGGTTTGTCTTACTGCCAAGCAAGCAAGACCATTTTAGTGAGTTACAATGCTTAAAATTCATCTGAAGTCCTACTGAAGCACAAAACCCAGAATGACTCAAAGTTGAAGTAGAAGACAACAGCCATCATGTGGTAGAATGCTCTTGAACATGACAAACATTTAGACTGAACATTTAGCAGGTGAAGAATAATTTTGTCAGTCAGTGCACGAGGGCAGGAGTAAAGGCTAAACCACCTATGGATTGTGTATATGGAATTTCCAATATGCGGTGCATGCTGCAGAGAGCAAAAAAAGGACCGACCTAATGTGTCTGAATTTTAAACTCAAGCTTTTCTTTCAGTTCGGCACAACTCAGGTATGTCTTTTTCTGCCTGTGTTACAGTATGTTATATTGATGTATTTTTCAGCCCAACATCAGAAGGTGGTCAGCAAAGCAAAGGCTTTTACAGTTTACTTGTCTAATTGTACAAGGGAAGGCCAAAAAAAAAAAAGATTCTGTTTCTCAGAAATATATATTAAATATGATAAAAGATGAATTATCTACTTTGCTTGCAGATACATATATCTGATTATACCCTACTGTCACACAAATCGTATCAAAAAGTACACACGTGCTATGAAGTGAGTTCACATTGAACACATAACCCACTATCTCAGTACCAGATTAAAACACTCCCATGACATGGGGCATAAATTTATTTAGGTGATTTAAGAGCAATAATCAGGACAACACTTAGTTTGCAAGAAATTTTGCTTTGCATGTCATTTACATCCTTTTCCCTCCAATAATTTTCATCTCAAAAGGAGATAAGAAAGGTCATGGAAACACACTAGTGCCAATAAGAGGAACAGATGTGCTTGCCAAGGGTTGCTATGTTTTGGTAACAGGATTACGCTGCCAGGGCTGACCACATGGAAACAAGGGAATTTGTTCATTTTTAAGATCAAAGTACCTCTCATCCCTGAGGTTCTTGCATCACCTGTCTATTCTCACTTGGAATTTCCAACTCTGGCCATTGCAGCTGGAACACTTTTTTTTCTTTTTATCCACTTTTACCCAGAGTGCTCAGACTCAGAAATCCTCCCTGTGTAGGCTGGGGCCCATGGAACACTAGCTTTTTCAAACTATGCCATTATAAACATTAGGATATTATAATTATTACTATGATAACGATAAAATGAAGTCATTCAACCTAGCATCCACTACGATATCATTAGAACATTCCTGAAGCCGTCTCACAAGGAAGCCAGAGGTTGTATTGCATCTTCCTTTTAAAACTGCACCCTTGCCACGATGTTAAAATTTCTTACTCTTAATTCACAAAATGAGTACCTGAAGCTACTCTCTGTTCCCCCTCTATGAATGCCACAAAACTTGTACCCTGACAGCATCCCAAGTACTCCTGCATGAATGCTAACCCACATTATATTTTGCTGTGCCAGAAGGTGTAAGTGCAGTGGAAGCAGAACTGACAGGCTTTACACAGGAAAAACTTACTCAGGAGGATGCTCCTGCTGAGAAACAACGAAGTCAATAAAAAAGAGCAGGAAGAGTTGGGGAGGCGGGTGGGGGGACGGAGGACACCTGGGAAAGCAAATATGCATTCCCTCAAGCAGTATTGCTCCTTCCCACTCTCAGTCAGTGATACACTCCTGCACCTTATTTCCCTGGCAGAGGGAAAGTCTCTTTACCCCCAATTAGTTAGCATCTCTTTCTTTCCTATGCCCAGCCACAACCAGTGGTTTCACAATGCCTCCATAGCTTTACTCAGTTCACCTGAAGTGCTCAGCTATGAATCCTTTCACCTTCCCCAAACCCAAACTTTCTAAGCAGTAAAACAAGTTTGTGCTGCCCTGCAGGAAAACAAGTTTATAAAACTTCAGATATTCCCTGTAGCACAATCTTACAGAAACCTATCAACCTTAGAGGAAATTTCTTAGCATGAAAACAAGCTAACAAATTAAAGCCCTAAAAAAATCCACAAGCAAGAGGATAATTACTTATATAAAGGCCCAAATAATGCTACATTTCAACTGATCAGACTGCTAAAGAAATAAACATAAAATCTTTCCACTGTTAGAGAAATAAGACAATTTACTCTGGCATACTGCCAATTCATATAATTTTCCAATTTACAAGACAGAGAAAAAAGAGAGAGAGAGAGAGAGGGAGAAGTAATGAGAATGAAGGTCAGGCAGCCTTTTCCTTTCTCCCTCTCCTATTCCCCACTCTTGCTTCCCCAAAATACATGTTTTCTGTTACAGGATCTTCTTGGTACCAAAGCATTTGAGAAAGATAGAGCTTGTGATGAGCTGGCATATCATTAATTAATCTATGATTAGATAAAACCTGTCATACCATCTATCACAGCCTCATTTAGTAGCACATACAAATATTAAATTTAACCAATTCAAGTTAGCTCAAGGGTAACAGAAAGTCTTTTTTAATTGAAGATTTAAACACAATGAGGAAAAAAGTTGTGTTGTGGTTTTGGTTTTTTTTTTAAAGAAAATAAAATGAGCATTTAATTCTAGGAGAAGACTGATAAAAAGACCAGGTAGATGTCCGCTTAGAATGTGTTATTCATGGTAACACATTTACAGAACAGATAAGCACTGGGAGGGGAATCCAAAGAGGTGGCTGCCATTTCCAGTCCCACACTTGGCCTGATGGAGAGGCCATTTTACCTATAAATTTCCATGTCTATCAAATGGAACTAGCCCGTGATTTCACTGCCACCTCTAATGGCTTGGTGCCATTCAAAGGGAGAGGGGTTGTACCCTGTCCCTTCATCCCATCCTCTTTTCCCTGCCACAAGGCTCAGCATCCTAGCTTGCACACGTCTAATTCTCAATGGATGCAGCTCACTGGAAAATTCCAAGGT